>NC_090654.1:293814928-294114928 GCF_040937935.1 Hyperolius riggenbachi | reverse complement strand
ACCAGAGTGCCCGGAGGAAACCCACGCAGACACGGAGAGAACATACAAACTCTTTGCAGATAGTGCCCTGGCTGGGATTCGAACCAGGGACCCAGCACTGCAAGGCGAGAGAGCTAACCACTACGCCACCGTGCTGCCCAATGCCCGATGCCCTCTGTACCTGCATATACAAGTTTAAAAGCAGTTTTTCTTATATTTTTTTTTTTTTTTTTTTTTTTTTTTTAATAGATTGTCTCAAAAGCTACACGTCCAAGTTGAATTTTTCTCTTCTTTTTACTTATTCCCATGGAAACAGAATCCATGCCGTTCGTATCGGCGGGTCGTTCCTAAGTCGGGACTACCGATATTCTGAACTATCTCAGTGTATAGGAGACTGGAAGAACCCTACACGGGTTGTTTGCCATAACAAATGGTCTTATAAAAGTTTTGCAAATTGCAAAATTTAAAAATAAAATTATATTGAAACTAAAAATTCATTGAGGTGGATTCATAGTTGCTGCAGAGGTCATTACCAGATTGTCAATGAGATGCAAATAATTTTTATTTGCATTCACGTTTAAATTTGAACTGTAAAGGTGGCCACACACACACCATACAATTTTTTTTAAATATCTGTTCAATTTAAGAATAGCAATCTTTTTCCTGACCGATTGTAACAATTCAAAAATCTGACCAATGTACCACACGTTTAATTTTTCCCCAATCATGAATATTTGAGACCTCAAAAAAAAAATTCTCTCAAGTAATTGCCAATCCATCACACCATACAATTCTTGATAAAGTTGGTCTGAAATTTCCAACATGTCCAATCTCCAAAAATCTAAACAAAAACAGCCAACCGCGCCCGATCCTAGGTTTACAACACATATCCCAGGGGGTACGTTAGTTGTGCACAGGAGGTTCTTGAACACATCAGTCCATCCATTATTCTTTTGAGATTAAGGCTAATTTCACACCAGGACGTTGCGTTAGAGGGGGCGTTAAGGTTGCATAACGTCCCCCTAACTCAACGCCTGGTGGTGCTGGATCTGGACGTCAGAGTGAGCCGCGTTGTGCAGCTCACTTTGGCGTCAGTGATGCCGTGATGCGCACTCTTGTGCGCATGCGGCATCACGTGGTCCCGCCGGCCAATCGCCGCACAGAGCGGCCGCTCCAGGAAGTAAACACTGCACGTCATAACGTGCAGTGCATATTAATTAGCCATGTGCCTGGCCGCTCTCCGCTCCTCCCCAACATTACTGAGCATGTGCAAGCAGTCTAACGCGGCTCAGCCGCGTCCAAAGTACTGCATGCAGTACATTGACTTGTGACGCAGCGTTACAATGTAAACGCAACGTCCGCACTGTGAACAGCCCCATTGATTTTTCATTACTGTGCGGTGGGCTGCGTTACAGGCTGCTCTAACGTGCGCCTGTAACGTCCCACTGTGAAACCAGCCTAAAGGACAACTGGCAAAGGAATGATGATATGGCGGCTGCCATATTAATTTCCTTTAAATAATACCAGTTGCCTGGCTGTCCTGCTGATTCTCTGTTTCTAATACATTTAGCCACAGCCCCTGAACAAGCATGCAGATCAGGTGCTCTGACTGAATTCAGACTGGATTAGCTGCATGCTTGTTTCAGGTACATAAGCCACATACTCTTGAAGCTAAATAGATCAGCAGGACAGGCAGGCAACTGGTAGCATTTGAAAGAAAATATGGCAGCTTCCATAGCCCTCTTAGTTCTTAACCTACGTGGTGGTAACAGTCAGGCTCGGGCTGGAAAAAAGGCCAGGAGTGGTAATCCCGAGCCTGACTCTGCAGATCTGGATCCCAGGGAGGGGAGTAATAAGCAGCGGCTGCCAAAGATCTCTCGGCGGTGTGTTTTTGTTTCCTCCCTGCTTTTGGAGTCAAAAAGCGATGCAATTTTTTCCACACATTTTTAGACCCCAAAAATCCAGAAGTAATGATACCGCCAGGGAGGTTAAAGTGAGAGATATAGATAAAAAACAGAAAAACCTTGTATGAGCATTTATGATTAGTTGACAGCATCACAAAAGGTTTGAAAACTGACCCTTCACAATGTTGGAGTTGCCTAACAAATATACCACTTGTGCTGGTGGATATAACGTTAGAAGTAGGGGTGCACCTGCTATGACAATATTGGGGTACCCTGTCAGATAACAGCTGTGGGTTGCTCACCTTGTCCCAGGTAAGCTTCTCCATATCCAGGAATATTCTCATGAGCTCTGGGATGGCCATGGCAGGGTGGGTGTCATTCAGCTGTATGGCAACCTGGAAAGAAATCATTACAATTCAGTGTAGAGACAAACCCAGACAGCATTGTAGCAGCACAAAGCCCTTCACAAGAGCCACACCCCCAGCCAGCACTGCAGCTGCACAACGCATCTTACAGGAGCCACTCCCCCAGCCAGCACTGCAGCAACAAAGTCCTTCACAAGAGTTTGCCTTCTCGGAGACGCTTACCTTTTCTGGGAAGGTATCGAAACCGGCCCGGATTGTGTCCCTGCATCCGAATCTGGAGGCCTTGAAGCGGCGGATAATGTCCTGTAAGGAAGCCGCTACTACAAAGTACTCCTGCTTCAAACGCAGCTCCTTCCCTTCAAAGAACTGAAGAAGAAAAAAAATAAAATAAAAAGAATATATGCATTTCATACATAAATATACCCCGAGCTCTTAAAGAGGAACTGTAACTGAGGACTAAACTTAATTCCAATCAGTAGCGGATACCCCCTTTCCCAGGAAAAAGCTTTTCCTTTTCCTGAATAGATCAGGAGGGTCTGTATGGCTGATATTGTAGGGAAACTCCTCCCGCAGTGTGATGTCATGACCATGGTCCTGACCGTTTCCTGTCTGTGAGCTTTGCTGCAAATAACAGCTGTTTCCAACTGCCAAGCAACCAGTATCTCCCTCTCTGCATATGTACATCTATAAAAAGCATCCTCCCGGCCCCCCACGGTTGCCGCTTACGGACCCCCCCCCCCCCAGGACAGACTAGAGCTAGTCGGATAGTTTATTGTGGGCCCGCGTCCTGCAGTGTATGAGCCCGGCTGTACAGAGCCTGTGCACGGAGCCGAAGCTGCCTGTACATAAGCTACTAACAGATGCATGTAGAGGTAGTGTGGGGTAGTGTCTCCAGGAGGACACCGGAAGGCTTGGAAGATCCACAAACTTCCCTCTTCAGGTGGCCACTAATGATCCAATTTCTAGCGAAAATTTGTTTGAGGGATCAGATAATTCTGATTGGAAGCAAAATCGTTCACTACACCATTAATGAACCAATCTTTGCTTCCTATCTATCACAACCAACAAGAAAATGCAAATTTTGGTTTGACCAAAATCCAAATCGGACAACTATTTTTTATAATTGTTTGTAATGGATTGTGCCCATCAATGGAGATTATTTACAACCAATCCGATCAGAATTTGATTGCGCGAACGATTTTATGCTTGAAATTGGACAGTTAGTGGCATCTCTTATTCTGCCTTGGGTTTACTTTAAACCATCCAAAAACCTGAGACATTTCCAAAAACAAACCACAGACCACTCACATTGTCGTTTGGATAGAGCACACGAGAGATGTTCTCAGCCACGTTCCTGTCCAGCACAGCTTGGATGTAATCACCGACATTAACTGCAATAAAAAGGCACAACTAACATGAGGCAGGAGATCATTACATAAGAAAACTGCACCCAAACCTCAACTACAATCCACCAGGCCCATAGATCATGTGACAAAACACTGGATGATAAATTGTGTAATTGGATTAGGATTAGTTTGTTGTTGAACTGGTCACACCCAGAAATATAAAAACATCAAAGGGACAGATTCAACTGCACCCATCATGAGAATGATACAGCTCAACTCTCCCATGTAAACTGACAGGCTGACTGACGTTCGGTGTGCAGGGGGTGGGGCCATTCCCCCCAACCCTCCCATGTAAAAACTGACAGGCTGACTAATGCTGAGTGTGCAGGGGGAGGTGCCACTCACCTCAACCCTCCTATGTAAAAACTGACAGGCTGACTGATGCTGTGTGTAGGGGCGGTGCCATTCACCTCAACCCTCCCACATAAACTGACAGGCGGACTGATTCTCAGTGTGCGGGGGGCAGGGCCACAAAGAGGCAGCTGTGTAAACAGCAAGGAGACAGAACCTTCAGCACTTCAAAAGTCACAAAAAACCCATCCCTCTCCTGTGACAATCAGATCCAGCAGTTCAGACAAGTAGTGGATTGAACATTCAAGTTAAATATTTAATTAGCAAAAAAAAAAAAAAAAAAAAAAAATTAAAAATAGATTGTATAAAAAACAAAACAAAAAAAAAAAAAAACACAACTACCAAAACAAAAAAACACAAAAGGGGTCAGATCTAAATATGAAAGTCCTAAATTACGTGAGTGCACCATACTGTAGCAATCTTTGCACAAGGATTAATAAATCCTGCAGGGCTCAGCTTATGCTATATGTCAATCTTTATGAGCCTTTGTGTTAATTTGCCAACTTCTGCCGCACAGCAGAGGAAGAGGAAGTATTTGCCCCAATGTATTTGTAATCTGCGGCTTCTTGGGAAATGTCACAAGTAAGAGGAACTCTGTTCTGTCAAATGCAGAAACTTGATCTGCAGCCAGAAACCTGAAGTTTTACAATCTCCATAAATAAAATACATTATAAGTCAGTGTGGTTGCTGTGCTTCATTTTTTTATTATTATGTATTTCTATAGCTCTGACATCTTCTGCAGCACATTACAGAGTACATAGTCATGTCACTGACTGTCCCCAGAGGAGCTCACAATCTAATCCTCCCATAGTCATAGTGTAATGTCCTACCATATTATTATTATGTATTTATATAGCACTGACATCTCCTGCAGCACATTACAGAGTACATAGTCATGTCACTGACTGTCCTCAGAGGAGCTCACAATCTAATCCTACCATAGTCATAGTGTAATGTCCTACCATATTATTATTATGTATTTATATAGCACTGACATGTTATGCAGCACATTACAGAGTACATAGTCATGTCACTGACTGTCCTCAGAGGAGCTCACACTCTAATCCTACCATAGTCCTAGTCTAATGTCCTACCATATTATTATTATGTATTTATATAGCACTGACATCTCCTGCAGCACATTACAGAGTACATAGTCATGTCACTGACTGTCCTCAGAGGAGCTCACACTCTAATCCTACCATAGTCATAGTCTAATGTCCTACCATATTATTATTATGTATTTATATAGCACTTACATCTTCTGCAGCACATTACAGCGTACATAGTCATGTCACTGACGGTCCTCAGAGGAGCTCACACTCTAATCCTACCATAGTCATAGTCTAATGTCCTATCATATTATTATTATTATGTATTTATATAGCACTGACATCTTCTGCAGCACATTACAGAGTACATAGTCATGTCACTGACTATCCTCAGAGGAGCTCACAATCTAATCCTACCATAGTCATAGTCTAATGTCCTACCATATTATTATTATGTATTTATATAGCACTGACATCTTCTGCAGCACATTACAGAGTACATAGTCATGTCACTGACTGTCCTCAGAGGAGCTCACAATCTAATCCTACCATAGTCATAGTCTAATGCCCTACCATATTATTATTATGTATTTATATAGCACTGACATCTCCTGCAGCACATTACAGAGTACATAGTCATGTCACTGACTGTCCTCAGAGGAGCTCACACTCTAATCCTACCATAGTCATAGTCTAATGTCCTGCCATATTATTATTATGTATTTATATAGCACTGACATCTTCTGCAGCATATTACAGAGTACATAGTCATGTCACTGACTGTCCTCAGAGGAGCTCACACTCTAATCCAACCATAGTGTATGTATTTAGGATATAGCAGAAATTTGTAGGTTACCCAATGCAAGCATGGGAATACCATACAAACTCCATGCAGACAGTGTCCTAGCCCAAATTCTAACCAGCACTGCAGGGAAAGTGTGCCATTCACTCCACCACCGTATCACCCGAAATAAATGATATGCAACACCTAATATATCGCCATCTCCAGTAGCATTCCTCCGCATTCTGTGGAAGATGTATATATGGAGTTCTGAACAGGTTTATTTCATAACGCCAATGTGAAGGAAAAGTTGACAATGGGGAAAAAAAAAAAAAAAAAAAAAAAAAAAACCAGCATCTTATTGACCTGAATTAGTTAGTGTGTGATGTGGTAGGTGTGGCAGGGGGTACATTTTGACCGCTGCATATACTGAATACCAGTTATTTTCTTTCCTGACAGGTATACATTTGTGATGTAAGCCTCACAAGACAAAAACATGGCAAAAAATATGGCAACATTCAGCCATGATGCTCCCCACTAACTGAATTCCAGTAAGAGTAATCAGCCAAGAAGTTTGATTTTCAGATATTTGTAGAAAGTAACAAAAAGGTCGTGAGATACAGAGACAGCCCTTCCTGCAGAGGGGAGACTAACCAGTATTAATATAGCCAGGATATTTGGGATAAAGAATATAGCAGACATAAGATCACGTGACAGGAAGTCTACTCCAGGTTTGAGTTAATCTACCTTTATGGAATTTTCACAGAATACTTCAGACAAATCAGACATATGAAATGACGAGAAAGCCTGATTGGCTAGCAGTGCAGCGTCACTGGAGCTGTGGGAGGAGTTCCAGCTTGGAAATGGACTTCCTGTTGATTTTGATTGGCCCAATTCTGAGCCGATACTCTCCTAGCCAATAAGCTGCCAGGAGGAAGGTGGGTGCGGGAATCCTGAAGCTCTACAGAACATGTATACACAGAACACCAGCCCCCCGAGCCAGACTTACAGTCCTGGAGGTTGAAGTCATTTGGGGCCCTCGCTGACCACAGCCTCATCGTATTCACAGTATTGTTCATGTAGCCAGGAACCGGGGTGTCATACGGCATGGCCAGAACCACCTGTCACATGGGAAACAAGCACAGCAATGAGTACAGCAATAACCTATGCATTCTCATACAGAAAGTAAGCTTTAAGGGGGCGGGGCTTTATATTAAATGGAAAAAAAAAAAAAAAACACAAGAAATTACTTATTTAGCTCAACTACCCTGTTTAGTGTTTACTGTAAGATTTATGAGAAATGTGATAAAAAAAAAATACTGTTTCTCTGTGATGCCAAAAGTGACATCACTTCTGTCCTATTCTTTTTTCAACGCAGTTCAGTGTTAATTTTCCCTCCCTACAGCCACAGCTCACTGGCTCTCCGACAGCAAACATCACCTAGACAACAGGCTTATGTCATTGTGTAAACTCTTCAGGTGTTTGGGGGTGGGGCCAGGGGAATTTTATTGCCTTCTGGACATCGTGTCCTCACCTTATCCAAAAAAAAGGAAGCCTTGTTATTCTGGGGGATACACAGTACGTTTCTGTACCGTGTATCGACCAGCTGATAATATTCAGCTGGCCCGATCAAGCCACTCGACCCTTGCCCGCTCGATTCCTGCCTGCGGACAATTGCAGGGAATCGAGCGCTGATAAGGAAGCGGGGGCAAGCGGTAATCGATCCGCGTGAACGCGGCTGGGGTCGATCCGGCGGCTAATCGAGCCGCCGGACGACCCGTGTATCTCCAGCATTAGTGTAGCTAAGATTAAAAAAAAAAAAAAAAAAAAAAATTAAATTGGGGGATATAGAGATCCATAAAATAAAAAAGGGGAGTGGAGGGGGGGGGGGGGGGGGGTTTATACACATACTATACTATGTACTCAAGTCCAGGTCTGGAGACAACGGAGAGATACAAAAGCCAGGATTTGTGCGATTTCCTGGTTGCACAACACTACAAATAAGGCAATTTGCAAAGCTTGGCGTCCCATCAGCGCTCACCTGAGTGTCCACCCAGCGCACGCCAGTCTTGGTATGCTCCACCCGTCCATAGAAGTGTACAGGAAGCATGTACTCAGGCCGCGCCTTCTCCCAGGGGTTCCCATGTCTCAGCCAATCATCTGCTTCCTCCACCTGTAGAATAAAAACAAGCACATCTTGTAGGAGGCAGGTGGGAAATCCAGGTTACGCACAACAGTAGCTTAATGGGTGGTAAACGGCTTCTATACCAGCTGCAGGGGCAGATGGGGGGTCTGGAAGGTTTTACTGCTTAAATTAGCTCCACAAAAGGTTTACAGATAAAAAAAAAAAAAAAAAAAATTAAATGAATGCCAAGCAAAGTGGAGGACGGGTCTAGAGATGACAGCCACGCCCCTTACAGCGATTGTTAAAGGCCCAAGTGCCTCATGGGATACAGAGGGGGCTGTGTGGCATATGTGGCGCACCAGACTGTAGTGAGTAGTTAGCCGCTTTAAACAATGTGTCAGTTAGGTTACACTGGTGCACAGAACAAGATTATCCACCAGGCAACTTAGGTAGGTGCCTAGGGCCTTCTGGGTGTCAAGGGGTCCAACTGCTACCTTGTGATTCCTCTCCACCTCGGATTTCCAGAGGAACCACAAGGGAAAGAACTACTACCTTGCCCCAGGCCCCATGTCACCCGAATCCATTTCTGCAGGTGCACAAAGAACCCAACGTAACCTGGCATCCGATCAGTCAACTAGAGGCCTGTAATCTGGTCACCCAAAATGGAGAGTTTGGGCTGATTGGGATATAGATTTTAATTTACTTTCAATATAAAATTGCTACTACAGAATAAAGATGGCTGCTGCACAAGTTTTATTTTTTCCCCTGCAATCCAAAATTAAAATCCCATTTTAAAAATTGCAGCCACTTACAACAACAAAAAAAATAAAAATAAAATCCCAAACTTTTGTAACCTTGGCAACACCACAACTTTGCAAGCCTAGAGATTTTCCTGAGACTCCCACTTGCTGCAGGTGTAACTGGCTGCACAGAGCAGGAGATTATAACTATTTGTTTTTAGCAGACAGCCATTTCGCTTGGCAGTGCAATCGGTGCACAAATACGGTACAACGTGATCAAGAAGCGTCACTAATACTTGCAATATACAGAGCTGAAAGATAATAATGAGAGACATCTGTACTGACATTAGATTTTCAGTCAAGACCATTGTGGGTGAAAATTAACACAGTCACACTAAAGTGAACCTGAACTGAGTAAATTTTAAACTAACACCTGATGTACCTGCAAATGAATATTACATACTTACCTCACCATCAGTTCCTCTCAAAAGCTCAACATTTTCTTCTTGCAACTATTCCTTCCAGTTCAGACAAGAATTTGTCCGAACTGAAATATGTCAGTTGCTCTCAGTTATAACTGAAAGGACAAATGATGAGCAAGGTAATGTCCATGTTTTCCTATGGCTCACATGGGTGAACTACAGTTCAACCAGGAAGCCGTTACAGGGTAATGGCCATTTTTAAAATAGAGGACGGAGAATTCCATTGATCGCAGAGGACAAACGTGGCGCAGAAGAGGAGTAAGACTGATAAGCAAACTACACAGGAGGTAAGTGATGTGTTTTTATTTTCACTTATTTTTCAGTAAGAGGAACTCCAGTGAAAATCATGTAATAAACAAGTGCTTCATTTTTACAATAATTATGTATAAATAATTTAGTCAGTGTTTGCCCATTGTAAAATCTTTTAAATCCCTGATTTACATTCTGACATTTATTACATGGTGACATTTTTACTGCTGGCGGGTGAAGTAGCTGCTGCATGCTTTTTTGACAGTTGGAAACAGCTGTAAACAGCTATTTCCCACAATGCAGCAAGGTTCACAGACAGGAAACTGCCAGGAGTACCACAGGCCTCAGTTTGAGGGAGGGGTTTCAGCACAATATCGGTCATACAGAGCCCCCTGGTGGTCTGTTTGTGAAAAGGAATAGATTTCTCATGTAAAAGGGGGTATCCGCTACTAATTGGGATAAAGTTCAATTCTTGGTCGGAGTTTCTCTTTAAGGTTTGCTTTAAACTGCTGCAAGTGGATTCCTAAAAAGCTTCTGCACATAACGGCTGTTTGCAGTGAGGAGGAACTCAAAGTAAACTTTTCATTGCACTATAAGACATCATATGTCACAAGTGACTTGCAATGTCAGGACACGCCACAGGAAGTGTACACAGAGGACTGGCAATGACAGGACACAATACAGGAAGTGTACACAGGACTATCTTAAGGAAACAAAGTTTGGTTAACTCAAGTATTGTATAATATCTACAGATCCAACTTTCACCACTAATTGCTGAAACACTTCCTACATGTTGACATTCTGTTACGCCTATGAAGCCAAAATCAAATAAGACAAAATTCTAATAGCAATTAGGATGATGAGAGAACAGAGTTTACAAAACACCCATTTCATTAGTCAAAATGTCCTGAGAACTGCAGTACAGCTCACTTCCTCTCTGGACTTAGCTGCTGGGTGCAGAATCCTAGTATAACAGTAGAAACAGTGCTCCTGCATAGAGGAGGTAGGATTCTATTTCTCAGGAAGTAGGTGAGAGCCCATCTCTGAACAGGAAGTCACTGGGCAAGCGAGGTCTATATGGACAGAGGCACAGATACACAAAGGGTTTTTTTGCCACATGAACCATTTCCACAGGGAACACTTCGAATTTACCCTACTGAACAGGATTGCTTTCAGAATCGCCCATTCGCCATTAGGCAGGGGTCACACTTCTTGCCAAAACAGAACCTTGCATCTGTGTGTTCAAATTTGCATTTCGTATTCAAATTGTTATGTGAGTTTCCTACAACAGCTAATGAAAGTCAATAGGCATTTGCATGCAATGCGCAAGATTTATAGTGGATCAGAGATAGAGATATATATATTAAAGTTTAGATAGTTTACACAGCAAGTCTAGATGCAAACAGCTTCATCAAATATATCATTATTTCTTCCTGTGATACAATGAGGGCAGCCATGTTCTGCTTGTGATCATTACACACAGGCAAGCTGATAGCATCTCCTCCCCTCAGTCTGAAAACTCTACTTCCCTTGCCTTTGAAATCTCTGGCTAGTAACAGCTCCTCCTCCTCCTGCCCAGACTGAGCTCCCATAAGCCCTTGCTACATGGGTCAGAGTGCCAAGGCTCTGGAGCAGCTGTGGGCGAGGCTTGCTTAGTTTATAGGGAATTAGAGTATTAAAACGTAAGTATTTGGCTTGAGGAATGCCCTACAAACTATATGTAAGGAACACAATTATGCAAAGTTTATCTCCACTTTAAGGATTTTTCACATGTGAAAACACAATTTAGCATATTACAGCAAACGTGTGATTCTCAGTTTACTTAGAAGAAGTGTAGCGAGCACACAAAGCATTACCTGCCAGCCATCCTTCATCCGCTGGTTGAATATGCCGTACTCGTAGCGGATGCCGTAGCCATACGCCGCCAGCCCCAGGGTTGCCATGGAGTCCAGGAAACAAGCTGCATGAGAGGAAAGCCACCAGTCACACATACCTCCCAACTTTATAAGATGAGAAAGAGGGACACTTAAGCCACGCCCCTACCACACCCCTCATCCTGCACACCATAAAGATGTCATAAGAAAAATAGGTTTTAGAATTCAAACCACACTGGTCCTTTCTATCCTGGTTCATTTACCTTTACCACTTCAGCACCACAGGGTTTTTTGCTTAACCTTCCTGGCGGTAAGCCCGAGCTGAGCTCGGGCTATGCCGTCGGAAGGCACCGCTCAGGCCCCGCTGGGCCGATTTGCATAATTTTTTTTTTTTTTTGCTGCACGCAGCTAACACTTTGCTAGCTGCATGCAGTGCCCGATCGCCGCCGCTACCCGCCGATCCGCCGCGCCGCAGCCACCCCCCCCCCCCCCAGACCCCGTGCGCTGCCTGGCCAATCAGTGCCAGGCAGCTCTATGGGGTGGAGAGGAATCCCCTTTGACGTCACGACGTCATCCCGCCCCGTCGCCATGGCGACGGGGGAAGCCCTCCAGGAGATCCCGTTCTTTGAACGGGATCTCCTGATCGCCGGAGGCGATCGGAGGGGCTGGGGGGATGCCGCTGAGCAGCGGCTATCATGTAGCGAGACTTTGTCTCGCTACATGGAAGAAAAAAAAATAAATAAAAAAAAAAATAAAAAAAAAAAGGATTTGCTGCCCCCTGGCGATTTTTTAGCAAACCGCCAGGAGGGTTAAAAACCAAAGCAATTTTCACATTTCAGCGCTCCTCCCATTCATTCACCAATAGCCTTATTGCTACTCATCAGATGTAAATGATCTATTTCTTGTTTTTTTGCCACAAATTATGCTTTGTGAGGGTGATATTTGCTTTTAGTAATTATGTTATCTGTGCATTTTAAAGGGAAAAATGAGGGGAAAAAAAAAAAAAAAAAAAAAAAAAAAAAAAAAAAAAGCACACTATTTCTCCATTTCCATCCACACTAGTTTTCAAATAAACAATGTTACCATAGGTAAAACCCATACATTGTATTTGCTAATTTGTCCTGGTTATCTCAACATTTAAAGAATGTTCCTAGTACAATGTATGGCGATAATATATTAGTTTCTGGTTTGTGTTTCTTGTTTTCTCATTGTACTCTATCAGTAATTAAAAGCCCTTATCTTCATGATTAACAGTAATACACTCTCATGGCATACATATTTTAAAAGCTAAATCCCTAGGGTATTTATGTATTCTCTTTTCAATGCTGTCACTTGTTTTTTTTTTACAAGTATTTATTTAGGGGTATAGAGTACATGAAAATAACAGTTTTATTGCATTTCATTCAGTTTTCCGGTGTAAAAAAAAAAAAAAAAAAAAAAAAAAAAAAAAAAAAAAAAAAAAAAATCACATGACTTAGCCCTCAGTTGTCAAACACCACAAAATCTATTCTCTCACTTGTCACGGTTAAAATGATACCCTATATACATAATCAGATAGCTTATTGGGCATACAGCACACTGTTTACCACAAGTACGCCTATCTACTCCCCTGAGCTTCAGATGAAGTTTTGTGGGGAGTAGATAAGCGTAGCAAGGGAGGTGAAGTGGTTATAGTAACATTTTTACAATTAGTAATATATCAACTTAAAGGATAGGAATACATATACATATAGAAAGAGGGACAAAGTCCTGAAAGAGGGACAAATGAGGAGGAAAGAGGGACAGGGCTCCCAAAGAGGGACGGTCCCTCCAAGAGAGGAACAGTTGGCGGCTATACATAAAATCATCAATTATGGGTAAAAATCAGCCCAGACAAGGAATATTTAGAAATCGTCTAAAGGAGGATAAACCTGACTCACCTGCAAATTCTGTAAAGTGAAGGCAACTTACAACTGGGCCAAATGCATCACCTCACTCATACTGAGCCAATCGCAAGCCGGCCTCATGATGGCCCGAGTGGACAACAGGACAGCTTCAAGAGGAACTTTGCCTTATATTAAAGTGTCTGCCCATTGTAAGACCTCTCACCTTGCTTTACATGCTGAAAATGCATCACCAGTGGCAACATCTTTACTGCTGGCAGGTGCATCACTGCGGAATGTTTGCTTATTGAATGTCCCTAAGCCAGCAGAAACACCTGGTCTCCCACAATGCTCTGGGAGGAGAATTCTGCACAACAGCAGGGAGGATTACTGAAATCTGAACGCAAGGTGAAACTATTTGCGTCCCATGTAAAATTATATGAAGTTTGACCAATTGGAAAAAAATTCCTGTCAAAAGTGATTGGTCCAATTTCAAGCTGAATTAGTAATAATTGGTTATATGAAATGTGACTATTAGAAGTAATTTGCATCTCACTGATCATCCCTAATGAAATAGCATCACTGGGAGGGCGGAGCTACACAACTATATATAGCTATAGGAAGGGTTCCTGATGCTGAAACTGGGAACATTACCATAAAAGTGGGAATACTAAATAACTGACTGCATTCTACAACATGTCAATACAGGGCCTCTTTAAGGGATTGAGCCTTTACATTGCTTTGCTGCCCTAACTCAACTTCAGGTCCCCTAAAAAAGGAAACCTGACGCAAGAGACACCTGGAGGCTCACATATTTAAAGGGAACCCGAGGTGAGAGTGCTGTGGAGGCTGCCATATTTTATTGTAAACAATACCAGTTGCCTGGCAGCCCTGGTGATCTACTGGAATTAGTGTGTGAGTCAAAACCCTGGAACAAGCATATAGCTAATCCAATAAAACCTGAGTCAGAGTACCTGATCTGCTGCATGCTTGTTCCGGGCCTATGGCTATTAGTATTAGGCCTGGTGCACACCAAAACCCGCTAGCAGATCCGCAAAATGCTAGCAGATTTTGAAACGCTTTTTCTTATTTTTCTGTAGCGTTTCAGCTAGCATTTTGCGGTTTTGTCTAGCGGTTTTGGTGTAGTACATTTCATGTATTGTTACAGTAAAGCTGTTACTGAACAGCTACTGTAACAAAAACCGCCTGGCAAACCGCTCTGATGTGCCGTTTTTCAGAGCGGTTTGCGGTTTTCCTATACTTAACATTGAGGCAGAAACGCCTCCGCAATCCAAAATCTGCAGCAGCCCGGGAGTATGCGTTTCTGCAAAACGCCTCCCGCTCTGGTGTGCACCAGCCCATTGAAATACATTGACCAAGCGTATCCGCAGCCACAAGCGGATTGCAAACTGCAGCAGAACCGCTCTGGTGTGCACTAGGCCTTAGAGGCAGAGGATCAGCAGGACTGCCAGGCAACTGGTATTGCTTAAAAGAAAATAAATATGGCAACCTCCCTATCCCCCTCACCTCGGGTTCCCTTTCATTTCTTTTAAACAATGTACATTGCCTGGCTATCCTGCTGATCCTCTGCCTCGAATAACTTTACTCATAGCCCCTGAACAAGCATGCAGCAGATCAGGTGCTCTGGCTGAAGTGTGACTGGATTAGCTGCAAGCGTGTTTCAGTCGTGCAATTCAGACGCTACTGAGGCCAGAAGACTAGCAGGGCTGCCAGGCAACTGGTATTGTGTAACAGGAAATAAATATGGCAGCCTCCATATAACTCTTACTTCAGGTGTCCTTTAACTGAAGGTTAAATAGAAAGAATGACTAACCGGCGAGGCGCCCAAGACCACCGTTTCCAAGCCCTGCATCTTCCTCCATCTCCTCCAGCTCTTCAATGTCCAGTCCGAGCTACAAAGACAAAATATAAATACAGGTATAATTCTACCACATGCAGAGAGGGCATCCACCATAAAAAAGGACAAACATCACAGAAAGCTGTACGATAAAAACATATAAAATGTAGATTTCTCCCAGGGCAAAATGTGCTATAAAATGTCTGTTCTGCTCCATGATGCTGCCACTTATAGCAGGTAGTGAAACGCTGAAAGATCTGTCAGGTTTTGTACTAGTCCATCTCCTGAAGGTTTTTTTTTCATAAAAGCACTTACTGAACAGCCATTCCTTACTGTACAAGCCAGTAGGGCAGCTGGCCAGAATCTTTGTACAGATCCTTTCCATGGAGAGCTCTTGTAAAAGATAAAATAGACTAGCACATCTCATGGGGGACTCGAAGATGTGTCAGCTTTTTAACTGACAGCGACTTTGGAAATGTATCGTTCGTTTCACTCTGGGAGACGTGTGCATTTTATATGTATATATTTAGAGATTTGCAATTTTTTCGCGATCGTGAACCTTTTCACAAGGATCATTGAAGTCATGGGACAATATGGAGACAACAGTTATCCAGGCAGGTGGTCTATAACATAATACATACAAAACTGCAGGGCCCCAGTGCATAATCTGTAGCAGGGCCCATTGATTTGTCATAGAACGCAATGAGTGATTAGGCTGGAGAGGTGTTCAGCACTGGAGTCCTGGTCAGGCCACACAGGACAGTGTAGGGGTACAGCAGTTTGTCATCTATAATTATCGATTTCATCCTGGAAAAACTGAAAGCAATGCGGTCCCAGCCCTGTGCATGCCGCTAAGGTAACTACACTAGCTGAACTTCCTGTCAATATATAGGAGATTTGATCGCATAGGCCTGGGTGGTGGCCTTTCCTGTACAGGTTATGATGCTGTTGTGTATCTTTCAGAGCAGAGAGGAAGTTCTGAGTTCAGGTCCACTTTAAATAAAAAAGTCGACAGACCAAAAAAAAACCCCTCCAGCATCTTTAGTCCCCATTCAAGTTCCATTCCTGGTGTGGACAAGAGACAGGACGGGTTACAGAATCCCTGCGGGACAGAGGACGGCTTTCAGAGACCTGGAACTGCCTGAGGAACTGAAAAACCAGGATTCCCCGTTACCAGGATTCCCCCACATACAGCGGACATTGTCAGGGCTGAAGGGGTTTATGATAGTGAAACATGTCCGGTGCGTCGCTCCTGTGCATCCTGCAGGAAGCTGCCAAGTATTCCCCAGGAGAGGTCAGTCACTAAGATTATAACGCTACCCATATATCTAGTGACTTGGCAGTTGATCAACCATCCGATAACAACCAGATGAAAATTGATGCTGCCAACCAGATGCATGCCTGATGGACAAGGCAACCAATTTGGAGCTGAGCATGTTGGATGTGCTGAAAGGTTGGGCCATCGTGGTCGATCGGGTGCACGATGGTGACGGCGAGCGATTTCTGGACGAGTGGCAAAACCACCGGCGCTGTTCCCGCAATGTACACGTGCACATTTATACATTCCTTGTCATGAGTCGTGGTGCCAGTCTTCTGAATCTGCCGCTCTACCATTAGCACTATACACGCCGGCGGCCCATGGCACGCGGTGCACGTGTGAGGTCACACGCGCCACGCTGGCAATGAGAATACAGCGCTAATGGAAGATCGGCAGACGGACGGGCGACACAGGACAGGGAATGTATAAATGCGCACACATTTATACACTAAGGGAACAGAGGCGAGGAGGCAGACTCAGCCGATTCCTGAGAGATCTCATGCTGAAATTGATCAGGAATCGGCCTGCAGTGTACGGGCAGCTGACCAATCTCTCTGATCACATCCAATCAGAGAGATCTGCCCATACATAGTCTGATGAGTGGCTGCTGAAGTGTTTTTGCATGATAGAATATTATATCATGAAAGTGACAGGAAAGTGCTACAAGTAGCTGGATGGCAGATCTGATTCTTTTCTTCCCATAAGAAAACCCCACACATTATCCAATAATAATAATAATAATAATAATAATAATAATAATAATAATAATAATATTATAATAGCCCGGACTGCATACATTGCCTGTAACTATATAGAGAAGCGTCCAGCCCCGGCCCCTAGAAGCCTGCAGGTCTCTGCATTCTAAAGCTAATGAATGGCCCCCAGTTACCAGCCAATTATACCCAAACATCTCCCATTTAATGTTTAACTAAAAAAAGAGCCTTATTCAGGTGGTTTCACCCAGTTCAGGACTGCTCTCCATGCACAGCTGAAGGTTTCTCTTATACTGGCAGAAACTGGTCAGTAACCGCTCTGCACCTGACAAAGGGAACCTCAGAGTAAAACTAATACACAATATACCTGCAAATGAATATCACATACTTACCTCACCATCTGTTCCTCTCAGAAGCTCACCATTTTCTTCTAACAATGACTCCTTCCAGTTCTGACTAGATCTAGTCGTACTTGTCTTGCCTGCAGCTTGACTAGCTTAAAGGGACACTTAAGTCAAAAAAAAAAAAAAAAAATAGTTTCTCACCTAGGGCTTCCAATAGCCCGCTGCAGGTGTCTGGTGCCCTAGCCATCTCCCTCCGATCCTCCTGGCCCCGCCGGCAGCCACTTCCTGTTTCGGTAACAGGAGCTGACAGGCTGGGGACGCAAGTGATTCTTCGCGTTCCTGACCACAATAGCGCCATCTATGCTGCTATAGCATATATCATATACCACATAGCAGCATAGAGGGTGCTAATGTGTCTGGGAATGCGAAGAATCACTCGTGTCCCCAGCCTGTCAGCTCCTGTCACCGAAACAGGAAGTGGCTGCCGGCGGGGCCAGGAGGATCGGAGGGAGACAGCGAGGGTACCGGACAGCTGCAGGGGGCTATTGGAAGCCCTAGGTGAGTAAAATTTTTTTTGTTTGATTGTCCCTTTAAAGCCTAATGCTGGGTACACGTTGAAATTTCCCGCTCGATTCACGAATCGATTAGATTTCAAACATGCTCGATTGGATTTCGATCGTACCTGCCATCGATTTTCATACTTAACATAGGAAAAAAAAAAAAAAAAAAAAATCGAAATCCAATCAAGCATGTTTGAAATCGAATCGATCGAGCCAATAGAGCAGGAAACCTCAACGTGTGTACAGAGCATTAGGGAACTTTTTCACCAAAATCAGATTCTGCCAGTTATAACTGATGTGCAAGGTAATGTCCATGTTTCCCCATGGCTCAAGCAATATTACCGGTTAATGGAGAGCTGACCTGGAAGTAGTTACGGGGTCATCGCCATTTTTAAAATGGAGGACGGAGAATTCCATTGATCACAGAGTGGACTAACTAGGGAGGCAGGAGAGCAGAAAGATTGAGGAGTAGACTATGCGGGAGGTAAATATGGACGTGTGTAAGTTTATTTTTACAGTTCAGATTTGCTCATGTTAAATGATCTATGGAGGTCCTTAATCTCCAAAGAGACGACAATTAGAGAATACCTTTAGATAGACAGTTTCACATACCAACGTAGTAAGGACTACCAATATAGATTCAGCAAGTGTTCTGCTTAGGCATCCATGAAGAAATGATTAATCCATTGCAAAGGGGGTCTTGCCAGACATAAGGTCTCAAAAGGTGGGGGCCATGTATCCCTCTATTATTCAGTCGTGTCAGACTATCCTCTGCTGCCTCCCCAAGCAACATGTTTATTGCTTCCATGAGACTAGCCATCTCATTCTCTCGCATCCCCTCCTATGGCCATTTATCTTTCCCAGCATCAGGGTATTTCTCCATCTCCAGTGACTCCTATCTTCTCATTGTATCTCCAAAGTATTTCAGCTTCAGCATTTTTCCTTCAATTGAACAGTCAGGGTTGATCGGATCTTCTTGCAGTCCTAAGGACCCAGGAGAGAGTCGGAAACGTGTCAGCTCTTGTGCTGCCATGTACCACTGTTGGACTTTTAATTGACGATTGAATAAAAAGATCTAGATTTTTTTTTTTATTTGTTTTTTTTTTTAAACCAGTGTGGAGAACTTTGCTTCATATAGTCCAAGTGAGTCTCAGAAGTCTTCTCCAACCCCACAAGCCGAAGGTGTCGATTCTTTGGTGTACAGACTGCCTTATGGCCCAACGCTCACAACCATACATTACTACTGGAGAAACTATGGCTTTGACCAACCTTTGTTGTTAACAAGGTTCTACAACAAGGGTAAATCCATAGAATTGTGATATTTTCTGTGCTCTGAGGGGAATATTTTCTTGCAAAAGTTGGTGCCAAGTATGTACAGGCCCAACGACCAAACCTTATTTCATGCATCAAACATGTGCAGACAGACGGATATTTTAAGTTAATCTCTCGATACTTTACTCTTGCCAGCTAAAGCCTTTTACCCACAGCCGTGTGCCTCAGAGTCTGTACACAAAGTGCTGAGTATGCAGGAAGGGAACAGAGGTTACTTCTGGGCACACTTCAGTCTAAAATATAGGATTGCTTTTGGAGTGTTTTTTCGCATCACCTGTAGGAGGCAGTATAGCACCATTTCTGACTTCTAAGTGGAGAGCCAGAAAGTTCCCCCTCCAGCCAGCCAAGTCCTGGCATTCTTCCTGCAGAGACACAAGCCAACCTGTTTATCTCCAACCACTCACCCGGGCACCGGCCTCTGCCAGGCATTTCCTCAATTCAAACTGCAATTTAGATCTTGATTATAGGCTTAGGCAGGTTACTGAAAACATACAAGCCCAGTAGGTGGTGAGGACACAGGCAGGCCGCCATCCCGCATGGTTCCCGCTCATCATGACGAGGTAGATTGCTCAGTTAACACACCGTGCAGCTTTTTCAGCCGGTGCCAGCGGAATATTCTCTGTGCCAGTGAAATGTTTGATGAGCCAATATAAGGCTATTCATGTGGAACCTCACACTGCAGAGAGGTGAGGCCTGCAAGTCACAACCGATCTAATCACACCGGATCAAGAGGGGCCCCTCCCTAAAAACAAGCTAACAGAGCCAGCCATCAGTGTGAACTTATTACATGACATCTATAGCAACAACTCTGATAGCCTGTTAGGTCTATAGTCTGTTATGTAATAGCAAAGGGAAATAGTAATTATTGCAATTAAAGTGGAGCTGAACTCGTGCACAAGACAGAAGGAAAACAGAAATGCACCCTGTAAGTATTTAGAGAGAGTTTAGCCTGTCTAATGCCCCCTCCTTTGTGTCTAATCAGAAGTAGTAAAATTTGATCCTTCTGTCACATGACTGCCACGGCAGATAAACTCATTTGAAGCTACAGGATGTTACGAATAGGACTGCTTCCATGAAAGCAGGAAGTAGACACTGCGGATTTATTGCAGAATTTGTATCAGCTGTAAGAAAGAAAGTTTTTTTTTTTTTTTCTTTAAAGGTCATTATGCTGTTGAGCATCTTTTAGAGCAGAGAGGAAATTCTGAGTTCAGGTCCCCTTTAAATAATCCCCCAGTATTAAAGGAAACTTGAGATGGACACCTCAGGATTTTCACTTATGGGAGCGATCTGCACAGAACTGTCAGCCACGGGAGCGAAGACATGCAGTGACGCGAGAATGGACCAAGCTGCGGGAGAACTCGGGACCGGACAGAATCCAGGGACCAGACTGCAAGGGGCTGGAGGAAGACCCAGGTAAGTATAACTCCTGATGTGTCCATCTTATGTACACTTCACAGGAAATCTGAAGTGAGAGGGATATGGAAAATAATATTTCCTTTTAAAAACAAACAAATACCAGTTGCCTGCCAGTCCAGCTGAGAAGCCAGCCACGAGGCAGAGCTAGAGGAGGAAGCCAGGCAAGCACAGCCACGAGGCAGAGCTAGAGGAGGAAGCCAGGCAAGCACAGCCACGAGGCAGAGCTAGAGGAGGAAGCCAGGCAAGCACAGCCACGAGGCAGAGCTAGAGGAGGAAGCCAGGCAAGCACAGCCACGAGGCAGAGCTAGAGGAGGAAGCCAGGCAAGCACAGCCACGAGGCAGAGCTAGAGGAGGAAGCCAGGCAAGCACAGCCACGAGGCAGAGCTAGAGGAGGAAGCCAGGCAAGCACAGCCACGAGGCAGAGCTAGAGGAGGAAGCCAGGCAAGCACAGCCACGAGGCAGAGCTAGAGGAGGCAGCCAGGCAAGCACAGCCACGAGGCAGAGCTAGAGGAGGCAGCCACAAGGCAGAGCTAGAGGAGGAAGCCAGGCGAGCGCAGCCACAAGGCAGAGCTAGAGGAGGCAGCCAGGCAAGCACAGCCACAAGGCAGAGCTAGAGGAGGAAGCCAGGCAAGCACAGCCACAAGGCAGAGCTAGAGGAGGCAGCCAGGCGAGTACAGCCACGAGGCAGAGCTAGAGGAGGAAGCCAGGCGAGCGCAGCCACAAGGCAGAGCTAGAGGAGGAAGCCAGGCGAGCGCAGCCACAAGGCAGAGCTAGAGGAGGAAGCCAGGCGAGCGCAGCCACAAGGCAGAGCTGGAGGAGGAAGCCAGGCGAGCACAGCCACAAGGCAGAGCTGGAGGAGGAAGCCAGGCGAGCACAGCCACAAGGCAGAGCTGGAGGAGGAAGCCAGGCGAGCACAGCCACAAGGCAGAGCTAGAGGAGGAAGCCAGGCGAGCGCAGCCACAAGGCAGAGCTAGGAGGAAGCCAGGCGAGCGCAGCCACGAGGCAGAGCTGGAGAAGGAAGCCAGGCGAGCACAGTCACAAGGCAGAGCTGGAGGAGGAAGCCAGGTGAGCACAGCCACAAGGCAGAGCTGGAGGAGGAAGCCAGGCGGGCACAGCCACAAGGCAGAGCTGGAGGAGGAAGCCAGGCGAGCACAGCCACGAGGCAGAGCTAGAGGAGGAAGCCAGGCGAGCACAGCCACGAGGCAGAGCTGGAGGAGGAAGCCAGGCGAGCACAGCCACGAGGCAGAGCTGGAGGAGGAAGCCAGGCGGGCACAGCCACAGGGCAGAGCTAGAGGAGGAAGCCAGGCGAGCGCAGCCACAAGGCAGAGCTGGAGGAGGAAGCCAGGCGAGCGCAGCCACAAGGCAGAGCTGGAGGAGGAAGCCAGGTGAGCACAGCCACGAGGCAGAGCTGGAGGAGGAAGCCAGGCGAGCACAGTCACAAGGTAGAGCTAGAGGAGGAAGCCAGGCGAGCGCAGCCACAAGGCAGAGCTGGAGGAGGAAGCCAGGCGAGCGCAGCCACAAGGCAGAGCTGGAGGAGGAAGCCAGGCGAGCGCAGCCACAAGGCAGAGCTGGAGGAGGAAGCCAGGCGGGCACAGCCACAAGGCAGAGCTGGAGGAGGAAGCCAGGTGAGCACAGCCACAAGGCAGAGCTGGAGGAGGAAGCCAGGCGGGCACAGCCACAAGGCAGAGCTGGAGGAGGAAGCCAGGCGGGCACAGCCACAAGGCAGAGCTGGAGGAGGAAGCCAGGTAACCACAGCCACGAGGCAGAGCTAGAGGAGGAAGCCAGGCGGGCACAGCCACAAGGCAAAGCTGGAGGAGGAAGCCAGGTAACCACAGCCACGAGGCAGAGCTAGAGGAGGAAGCCAGGCGAGCACAGCCACGAGGCAGAGCTGGAGGAGGAAGCCAGGTGGGCACAGCCACGAGGCAGAGCTGGAGGAGGTAGCCAGGCGAGCACAGCCACGAGGCAGAGCTGGAGGAGGAAGCCAGGCAAGCACAGCCACGAGGCAGAGCTAGAGGAGGAAGCCAGGCGAGCACAGCCACAAGGCAGAGCTAGAGGAGGAAGCCAGGCGAGCACAGCCACAGGGCAGAGCTGGAGGAGGAAGCCAGGCGAGCACAGCCACAGGGCAGAGCTGGAGGAGGAAGCCAGGCGGGCAAAGCCACAAGGCAGAGCTGGAGGAGGAAGCCAGGTAACCACAGCCACGAGGTAGCGCTACAGAAAGAATCCAAGTCACACCATAACTGTTTCTCAATTCTAGCATGTACCCTTTCATTATTGGCCTACGTTTCCCAAAGCAGTGTTCTCTCCAGGCTCTTTTAGCCGGGTGCTCCACACGGATAGTTTTGGTGAGCACACGGCTGTCATCAGCTCACCTCCTCCTCTGCCGTAAGCAGCGTTGTGCAGAGAAGCGCCGGCCCTGCATTCTCTCATCTCATCCCACCCGGCTACTTTCTCATGCCACCCGGCTGTCATCAGCTCCCCTCCTCCTATGCTGTAAGCAGAGTTGTGCAGAGAAGCGCCGGCCCTGCATTCTCTCACATTGTCCCACCCGGCTACTTTTTCATGCCACCCGGCTGGGAAAAAAAAAAAAAAAAAGTTTCTGGGGAGAACACTGCCCCCAAAGCTTTTAAATAAAAAAAACTGTTATACAAGTTAATTTACATGGGATTTACCTTTTTAACCTTCTCTTATAATGGATTGAATAATGCCAGCTCAAGCACCCCCTGGGCTCCACCAAAGTGCCCCCGGGGTATGTGGCCAAGAAAGGAAGTCATGTGATCGTATGACAGACATGTGGCATGGGGAATGAGGAAGCCACAGGCTCAGCACACAGGCCATGCAGAAGATCAGCAACAATGGCGGCATCCTCGCTCACACGACAGGCTTGTGTTTGTGCTGCGCTGAGTCATAGCTGGCCAGTTGTGTCCCGCAGGCGATAGTCTGCATACATTTCATTTGTGAAAGGAGGGAAGGGAAAACTTACTGGAGCCTCAGTGTGAGGAGTCAGGATGAGACTGCAAAACCCAGCAAGAGATTCCACCAGGAGAAACCTTCACAAAATATGGATTTCTGGCAACATTCACTTACATGTATTTTCCTCCTGCGCCGACGTATCTTCACAAGCGCTCAGAGCTTTGCCAAAACTGAAGGCTTTTCTATATAAACACTTCAAAAATGAACCTTTTCGCAAAAACTTCAGTTAGGGCCGGTTCACACTTGCGGTTCTCTGCCAAACGGACCGGATGACCTGACCGGATCCGGACCGGAACCGTACGGTTCTGATCCCGATCCGATCCGGATCCGGTCAGGTTGCATCAGGTGTTCATCAGGATGCGATCCGGATCAGTTTGGCAAAAGTTACGTAAAAAACTAAAAAAATGTTGGGGTCTGGGAGGTCAGCAGAAGGGGGACCTGTGGAATCAGGCCCTCCGCTGTTTAGCACTCACCTCCACCTCCGACATACTGCCAACATCTCCAGCACGTTTAAAGTCACTGCTGCTCCACTCCAAAATGCTTGCCCATGTGTCCCCATCCAAAATCGCCGCTACAATCCGCATAGGAAGTGGGGTAGAACATCCGGATTTTATAGCCAGTGTGTTGTGCGCTCTCCGGTTCTCATTGGTTTGTATTGGCCGGATGGTGCAGTCCGGCTCCGCTCCGGATACGGCTGCCAGAGGAGCCGGACCAAAAAATAGCGCATGTTGGGTCTTATGCCGGAGTCCGGATCCGGTCGAAACGGACGCATGTGAACGGACGCATAGGCTTTCATTGCTATGCCGTGCGTCCGTTCCGTCCGTTCTGCATGCGGTCCGGCGATTCCGGACGGTGACCGCTAATGTGAACCGGGCCTAAAAGCCCTCTGACAAAAACACCCAGTTTTCAGCACAGGCCCACCGAGAAATGCAAGGGCAGAAGTAAGCGCAAATTGTTTATTAGCATATACATAAAAAGTTAAAGTGGACCTGAACTCAGAACTTCTTCTCTGTAACAAAAGATAAACAGCATAACAACCTTTAAAGAAAAACATTTCTTGGTTATGTTGGGAATACACTGGTCGATCCGGCGGCCGATTAGCCGCCAGATTGACCCCTGCAGTGTCCCCGCGTGAATCGATTTCCACTCGTCCCCGCCGGCGCTTACTTAGCGCTCGATTCCCTGCCATTGTCCGCCAGCGAGGATCGAGCGGGAAGGGGTCAAGCGGCTTGATTGGGCCAGCTCAATATTATCAGCTGGTCGATACACGGTACAGAAACGTAGCGTGTATCCCCAGCATTACAGCTGTTACAAAATCTGCAGTGTGTCTACTTCCTGCTTTCATGGAAGCAAGCATAGGGTTAACATCCTGTGTTTACATATTAGCTGAGGCTGCAATGGCAGATGGGAGGGGGGGGGGGCAGGATTAGACTGGCTAAACACTCTAAATACATACAGGGTGCAATTCTCTCAGTTTTCCTTCTATCCGGTGCAAGAGTTCAGGTCCACATTAAATAGGAAGCGGCAAGCAATAGTGTAATTAAAAAAAAAAAAAAAAAAAAAACACAATAGCAGTGGTGGGTGCCTAACCTTAGCCCCCCCCTCATAATGTCTAACCCCCACACACACACGGTAATTGCCTAACATTATACTTAACCTCGGCACCCAAACGCCTGATAGTTCTAGCCATTAATTACTATGTAGTAGCCGACTCGCTACTAACCAAGTCAGGTGCCCAATGACCGATGAATAACACTGCCAGCTGACGCCTGCCGATCGTGGTGCCCAATTGACCAGATTAGAAAATGTACCATATGATCAGATGGACGTCAGCTACATAGTAAACCCAGTTTGTGGTAGTTTGATACATTCATCTCTGGATTCTCATCTCCACTAGATTGCCTCAGGTCATTCCTCCTCTGCACCTTCGAGTTCCTTTGACCTTGCCACTGTACACTGAGAATTACATCATGGACTTGTTAACAAACGAGCTTGACGAGCTAGACTACCATTAGGAAGTCGACAGGATATGCCAGTGGTGTAGGGAGAACAGGCTGTCTTAAACAATCGGCAAAAACCACCAAGTTGATAGTGGACTTCAGGAAGCATGTCCCCACCCCAACGTTAATCTACATTGACGGCACTGATGGCAAAAGAGTCGCTAGCATCCACCTTCTGGGCAAAACCATCTCCAAGGCCGGAGCTGGACGGCAAACATGACAGCCCAGCAGAGGCCATTCTTCCTCCGCCATCTGAAGGAGTTTGGTATGGAGCTGCTGCCAAGTTTCTACACTGCCGCCATTGAGTCCGTCCTCTGCTCATCCATACTAGTCTGGTACGCCTTCCCCACCACCAGAAACAGATACCAACTTTAGAGGGTAATTAGATCAGTAGAGAGAATCAATAGAACTCTACCCACTCCAGATTACGCTCCAGAGCACTGAGGATTGCCGGTGACCCCTCACACCCTGGTCACCGCTTTTTCAGTCAGCTTCCTTCAGGCAGTAGGTTTCAGGCCATCCCCACCAGAACTTAAAGGTATAGAAACTCCGCCGTCAACCTCTTGAACAACCTCTGAAATTCAGGCCATTCCACCTTCAGCCCCACCCTGTTCACTTTATACCCCCCCATAAAGTTGCAGCAGTGTAGCTTAACACTGTTTGGAACTGTACCCAGAGGTCTACATTGGTGTAGTGCTATTTTAATTAGCACTCCTGTCTAGGCTTGTTCTTTTATCTATACTTCCTATCTTTACTCTGAGCAACTGTATGCGCCAAACCCAATTCCAGGCATGACCCAGTCGTGCTTGGCGATTAAAATATTTCAGATACTGATTTCTGAAAAGCAAACCTGCAAAATAAATAACTAAAGAGTGAAGAGTAAAAAACATCCACAAATAGATGACAGGTCAGAGTACAGAGACCAGGGCTGGGAGGTACGAGAGGTCAGGACAGGGAATCCGGCTACAGGACTGATGACCAGATCTGCAGAGTACAGAGACCAGGGCTGGGAACACGAGGACAGGACAGGGGTTCCGGCTACAGGACCAGACCAGATCTGCAGAGTACAGGGACCAGGGCTGGGAGGTACGAGAGGACAGGACAGGGAATCCAGCTACAGGACTAATGACCAGATCTGCAGAGTACAGAGACCAGGGCTGGGAACACGAGGACAGGACAGGGATTCCGGCTACAGGACTGATGACCAGATCTGCAGAGTACAGAGACCGGGGCTGGGAATGAGAGGACAGGACAGGGAATCCGGCTACAGGTCTGATGACCAGATCTGCAGAGTACAGAGACCAGGGCTGGGAGGTACGAGAGGTCAGGACAGGGAATCCGGCTACAGGACTGATGACCAGATCTGCAGAGTACAGGGACCAGGGCTGGGAGGTACGAGAGGTCAGGACAGGGAATCCGGCTACAGGACTGATGACCAGACCTGCAGAGTACAGAGACCAGGGCTGGGAACGAGAGGACAGGGAATCCGGCTACAGGACTGATGACCAGATCTGCAGAGTACAGAGACCAGGGCTGGGAGGTACGAGAGGACAGGACAGGGATTCCGGCTACAGGACTGATGACCAGATCTGCAGAGTACAGAGACCAAGGGCTGGGAACACGAGGACAGGGACTCCGGCTACAGGACTGATGACCAGATCTGCAGAGTACAGGGACCAGGGCTGGGAGGTACGAGAGGACAGGGAATCCGGCTACAGGACTGAGGACCAGATCTGCAGCGTACAGAGACCAGGGCTGGGAGGTACGAGAGGACAGGGAATCCGGCTACAGGACTGATGACCAGATCTGCAGCGTACAGAGACCAGGGCTGGGAGGTACGAGAGGTCAGGACAGGGAATCCGGCTACAGGACTGAGGACCAGATCTGCAGAGTACAGAGACCAGGGCTGGGAGGTACGAGAGGTCAGGACAGGGGATCCAGCTACAGGACTGATGACCAGATCTGCAGAGTACAGAGACCAGGGCTGAGAACGAGAGGTCAGGACAGGGAATCCAGCTACAGGACAAGACCAGATCTGCAGAGTACAGAGACCAGGGCTGGGAATGAGAGGACAGGGAATCCGGCTACAGGTCTGATGACCAGATCTTCAGGAGTACAGGGACCAGGGCTGGGAACGAGAGGTCAGGACAGGGAATCCAGCTACAGGACAAGACCAGATCAGCAGAGTACAGGGACCAGGGCTGGGAACACCAGGACAGGACAGGGAATCCAGCTACAGGACTGATGACCAGATCTGCAGAGTACAGAGACCAGGGCTGGGAGGTACGAGAGGACAGGACAGGGAATCCGGCTACAGGACTGATGACCAGATCTGCAGAGTACAGAGACCAGGGCTGGGAGGTACGAGAGGACAGGACAGGGAATCCGGCTACAGGACTGATGACCAGATCTGCAGAGTACAGGGACCAGGGCTGGGAGGTACGAGAGGACAGGGAATCCAGCTACAGGACAAGACCAGATCAGCAGAGTACAGGGACCAGGGCTGGGAACACCAGGACAGGACAGGGAATCCAGCTACAGGACTGATGACCAGATCTGCAGAGTACAGAGACCAGGGCTGGGAGGTACGAGAGGACAGGACATCGGCTACAGGTCTGATGACCAGATCTGCAGAGTACAGAGACCAGGGCTGGGAGGTACGAGAGGACAGGGAATCCGGCTACAGGACAGATGACCAGATCTTCACAGCTGCAATACTGGAAACTGGCTCAGCAGAGGCAAATCTGACCTGTATCCCCAATTAGGGACACAATGAGATGCACACACTGCAAGTTGATGCAGCAACTCAGACGCAGCATCTTATTGGCAACCCCCCCCCCCCCCCCCCAAATCGACCAAAAGCTAAGGAAGAGTAGAACAAATCTCAACTCCTCCAGGAAGCAGAAAAGGTAAAAGACCCCGATCTCACGTTCAGCATTTTCAGATTAAGGTTTGGAGACTAATAATGCAGACAATCCTTTTTTACAGTCCGCATGAGGTTACAGTAAAGGGCATTCACATTTCATGCAAGCCCTGTCAATTTGTATTGATCCGCGTTCAAAGCTGCATAATCTGAATGCAAGGAGTATCTCGATCATTTTTTAAGTTTGACAATAAGAGCCCCTCCTCCCCCATTCCACGTACGAGAGACTCACCTGATAGATGGCTTCATCGCAGGCGTTCTGCAGCCCCACGTTGATCATGGTGTTCTGTAGGGTGCGGCCCATGTAGAACTCCAGGGAGAGGTAATACGTCCTCTGAAACAGAACAACACACATTGAATTATAGAAAGGAACAATTCACTGACTACACACACACACACACACACACACACACACACACACACACACACACACACTTTATCACTCTCCTCCACCACCAGCCCCCACCCCAAAAAAAAAAAAAAAAAAAAAAAAAACAACAAACACCCTTTACATGATTAAGTATTAATAAAACGTGTTTAAATAAAATTTCATCATCTACCTTTAGGACTTCACCTCTAAAATGCAGGGCTGTGGAGTCTGAGTCGAGCAATTTTGGGCACCCGGAATCGTGGTTTCAGAAACTGAGGAGTTGGGTCGGAAGATTTCTGTACCGATTCCACAGCCCTGCTAAAAATGTGGCTTTTTTTTGCAAAAGAGGTTACCCAACATTTGGGAAGAATAGTGCTGACAAAATAGTCCAGGATTCTTGCTGGTGGAATGCGCGGTGAACCAGAACTATAGCCACTGACTGCTGCAGGCTACATGTGACAGGTGCTCTTATGAAGCTCTGTGGCCTCCCAACACTTCCTGTACAATGGCAAGGAAATGAACAGCGCTACTTAAAAACAGATAAGTGCCTACCTGCAATAGAGTGCAAGCCCCACTTGTGGGATAAAATACACACTGAGCATACACATGACCTGTCTACCACTGGAGGATGTTGGTTTCCTGTAACAGCTTGCATGCAACGTGTTAAGTACTCGTCCCTCCCACTTCGGAGAAGTCATCCTTGATGGGAGGGGACCTAACACAAACTAAATCCTAACCTATGCATAGCCTGGGTGCGGCTAACCAAGTAAAATTGAAAATTGCTCAAAAGGTGGATCAGCGCATCACCAGGCGCCTCCGAATGCTCTCCAATCAGAGGTGCGCTGAGCCCCCCTAGAAACTGCAAACGCACCTTGAACCCTTACTTGGGTTAGCCGCACCCAGGCTATGCATAGGTTAGGATTTAGTTAGTGTAAGGTCCCCTCCCATCGAGGATGACTTCAGTGGTAGAAAGGTTATGTGTATGCTAGGTGTGTATTTTATCCCACAAGTGGGGCTTGCACTCTTGCAGGTTTGGTCAGCTGCTCCCACTTAACAGCTTTGCTTTTGGTGTATATGCAGAGCTGTTTGGGATCAAGGTGCGTTTGCAATTTCTGGGGGGGGGGGGGGGCGCACCTCTGATGGGAGGTAGCCTGGTTATGCGCTGATCCCCTTTTGCGCAACTTCCTGTACAATGTCCATACAATGGGAGGTATTTGTGAAGTACTGACTGCTTCATGGGAACCACCCCTGAGGGGATGTTCAGCCATTCACCTGTGACTGAATCCTAATCCCTCCCACCATCTTTACAGGAACCGCCCCTGAGGGAACATTCAGCCATTCACCTGCAGCTGAATCCTAACCCCTCCCACCACTTTTACAGCAGCCGTTACCCACCATTCTCTCCACAAGATTGGTTCAGGTATTCATCCAGCGTGTGGAAACACTATGAGGAGCATCTATTGCTGTATAAGACCAGATGACTGCTGTGAGCATGACTTCAAATAGCATCTCTACACAAGGATTCAAGAGGTTATTCTTTTTTTCTAACTCTTTAAAGGTAACTTGAAGTGAGAGAAATATGGAGGCTGCCATCTTCATTCTCCAACAATCCCAGTTACCCAACTTCTGTGCTGATGCTCCGCCTCTAAATCTATGTACACACCCCTCAGCCATTGGTGGCCAGGAAGCTAGAGTGAATCCAGCGCGCGTATTGCAGCTGCCCGATATCCCCCTAAAGAGCCAGTGCACCGATCTACAGCGATCCGACGCACAAGTAATACCAGAGCGCACTGTTCTGTCTGATCACTCTACCTTGGGAGGGGGGGGGGGGGTGTTATCCCTCCACTCCCCTCCACTCCCCTCCGTACCAACTGGCCACCCTCAACAACTGGTCATCCCTCTATCCCCCCCCCCTCCTTGGTATCACACAAGCCAGGGAAGCAATGAGTTGAATGGGAAAGGAGTTGCTGATTAGAGCGGTCAGCGTGAATCTTAGTTTCGAGAGCATGAAGCGTTTGCTTGCTAACTGCCATGGGTAGAGTTGTGACCCCTTCATCTTGGAGAACCTCAACACTAGTGAAAGGGTTCAGCACAGAATGCTCTTGCATGCAAACCATTTTGGAAGCTAATATCCTCCATTTAGTGCAAACAAAAATAGCTTGCATTCAACTGTTTATCATTACTAGAGTTAACCTTCTGCACTTAAGCTGTAACAATCGCCTCCTTAGTAACACCTCACTAGCCTTCAGGCTAGTAATGCATCTGTATAGCATTTGGCCCCGAACTCATCTGAAAGGTCCAGTCCTGAGCCCTGCGACAATCCTATCTTGGTACATAGTATGCAAGACTGGCCCAGAAGGAAAATGCAAGTCAGATGCTGTGGTGCGCTTTCACTGGGTGCATGCTTGTTCCAGGGCTGCGATTGTGCAATTTAAGCCCAAAGCTCAGCAGGATAGACAGGCAACTGGCATGGTTTATGTGGGAATGAAGATGGCAGCCTCCATACGCCTATAACTTCAGCTTCCCCTTTAACTGCGTCAATGCACAAATGTGGCCATATACAGTGTCCCAGTCATCTAGTGGAGAAAGAGGAAAGAAGTCATTTCAGGTGTCTTACAGTCTCAGAATGGTTCTCTCATTTTGAAAGGAAAAGGGTCTCAACTCACCAGCCAGGGATCTGCAGCAAGTTCTGTGCGCACTACACATACCAGCCAGGGATCTGCAGCAAGTTCTGTGCGCACTACACATACCAGCCAGGGATCTGCAGCAAGTTCTGTGCGCACTACACATACCAGCCAGGGACCTGCAGCAAGTTCTGTGCGCACTACACATACCAGCCAGGGACCTGCAGCAAGTTCTGTGCGCACTACACATACCAGCCAGGGATCTGCAGCACGTTCTGTGCGCACTACACATACCAGCCAGGGATCTGCAGCACGTTCTGTGCGCACTACACATACCAGCCAGGGATCTGCAGCAAGAACAGCGCACTACACATACCAGCCAGGGATCTGCAGCAAGTTCTGTGTGCACTACACATACCAGCCAGGGATCTGCAGCAAGTTCTGTGTGCACTACACATACCAGCCAGGGATCTGCAGCAAGTTCTGTGCGCACTACACATACCAGCCAGGGATCTGCAGCAAGTTCTGTGTGCACTACACATACCAGCCAGGGATCTGCAGCAAGTTCTGTGCGCACTACACATACCAGCCAGGGATCTGCAGCAAGTTCTGTGCGCACTACACATACCAGCCAGGGATCTGCAGCAAGTTCTGTGTGCACTACACATACCAGCCAGGGATCTGCAGCAAGTTCTGTGCGCACTACACATACCAGCCAGGGATCTGCAGCAAGTTCTGTGCGCACTACACATACCAGCCAGGGATCTGCAGCAAGTTCTGTGCGCACTACACATACCAGCCAGGGACCTGCAGCAAGTTCTGTGCGCACTACACATACCAGCCAGGGACCTGCAGCAAGTTCTGTGCGCACTACACATACCAGCCAGGGATCTGCAGCACGTTCTGTGCGCACTACACATACCAGCCAGGGATCTGCAGCACGTTCTGTGCGCACTACACATACCAGCCAGGGATCTGCAGCAAGAACAGCGCACTACACATACCAGCCAGGGATCTGCAGCAAGTTCTGTGTGCACTACACATACCAGCCAGGGATCTGCAGCAAGTTCTGTGTGCACTACACATACCAGCCAGGGATCTGCAGCAAGTTCTGTGCGCACTACACATACCAGCCAGGGATCTGCAGCAAGTTCTGTGCGCACTACACATACCAGCCAGGGATCTGCAGCAAGTACAGCGCACTACACATACCACCCAGGGATCTGCAGCAAGTTCTGTGCGCACTACACATACCACCCAGGGATCTGCAGCAAGTTCTGTGCGCACTACACATACCAGCCAGGGATCTGCAGCAAGTTCTGTGCGCACTACCCATACCAGCCAGGGATCTGCAGCAAGTTCTGTGCGCACTACCCATACCAGCCAGGGATCTGCAGCAAGTTCTGTGTGCACTACCCATACCAGCCAGGGATCTGCAGCAAGTTCTGTGCGCACTACACATACCAGGCAGGGATCTGCAGCAAGTACAGCGCACTACACATACCAGCCAGGGATCTGCAGCAAGTACAGCGCACTACACATACCAGCCAGGGATCTGCAGCAAGTACAGCGCACTACACATACCAGCCAGGGATCTGCAGCAAGTACAGCGCACTACACATACCAGCCAGGGATCTGCAGCAAGTACAGCGCACTACACATACCAGCCAGGGATCTGCAGCAAGTTGTGCGCACTACACATACCAGCCAGGGATCTGCAGCAAGTACAGCGCACTACACATACCAGCCAGGGATCTGCAGCAAGTTCTGTGTGCACTACACATACCAGGCAGGGATCTGCAGCAAGTACAGCGCACTACACATACCAGCCAGGGATCTGCAGCAAGTTCTGTGTGCACTACACATACCAGCCAGGGATCTGCAGCAAGTTCTGTGTGCACTACACATACCAGCCAGGGATCTGCAGCAAGTACAGCGCACTACACATACCAGCCAGGGACCTGCAGCAAGTTCTGTGCGCACTACACATACCAGCCAGGGATCTGCAGCAAGATCTGTGCGCACTACACATACCAGCCAGGGATCTGCAGCAAGTACAGCGCACTACACATACCAGCCAGGGATCTGCAGCAAGTACAGCGCACTACACATACCAGCCAGGGACCTGCAGCAAGTACAGCGCACTACACATACCAGCCAGGGATCTGCAGCAAGTTCTGTGTGCACTACACATACCAGCCAGGGATCTGCAGCAAGTTCTGTGTGCACTACACATACCAGCCAGGGATCTGCAGCAAGTTCTGTGCGCACTACACATACCAGCCAGGGATCTGCAGTAAGTTCTGTGCGCACTACACATACCAGCTAGGGATCTGCAGCAAGTTCTGTGTGCACTACACATACCAGCCAGGGATCTGCAGCAAGTTCTGTGTGCACTACACATACCAGCCAGGGATCTGCAGCAAGTTCTGTGCGCACTACACATACCAGCCAGGGATCTGCAGCAAGTACAGCGCACTACACATACCAGCCAGGGATCTGCAGCAAGTTCTGTGTGCACTACACATACCAGCCAGGGATCTGCAGCAAGTTGTGTGCGCACTACACATACCAGCCAGGGATCTGCAGCAAGTACAGCGCACTACACATACCAGCCAGGGACCTGCAGCAAGTACAGCGCACTACACATACCAGCCAGGGATCTGCAGCAAGTACAGCGCACTACACATACCAGCCAGGGATCTGCAGCAAGTTGTGTGCGCACTACACATACCAGCCAGGGATCTGCAGCAAGTTCTGTGTGCACTACACATACCAGCCAGGGATCTGCAGCAAGTTCTGTGTGCACTACACATACCAGCCAGGGATCTGCAGCAAGTTGTGTGCACTACACATACCAGCCAGGGATCTGCAGCACGTTCTGTGCGCACTACACATACCAGCCAGGGATCTGCAGCAAGTTCTGTGTGCACTACACATACCAGCCAGGGATCCGCAGCAAGTACAGCGCACTACACATACCAGCCAGGGATCTGCAGCAAGTTCTGTGTGCACTACACATACCAGCCAGGGATCTGCAGCAAGTACAGCGCACTACACATACCAGCCAGGGATCTGCAGCAAGTTCTGTGCGCACTACACATACCAGCCAGGGATCTGCAGCAAGTTGTGTGCGCACTACACATACCAGCCAGGGATCTGCAGCAAGTACAGCGCACTACACATACCAGCCAGGGATCTGCAGTAAGTTCTGTGCGCACTACACATACCAGGCAGGGATCTGCAGCAAGTACAGCGCACCATACACAATCTTGTTAGCGGCCATGTTTCTTGGTTTGCAAACACTGCCTAAAATTGGTGATTAAAAGCCAGGATCTCGGTGGGGAGCGGCGGAAACAGCACAGAGGGGCCCAGGAAAACATAATGAATAGAATGGTACGCTTTTTATTGTAAGAATTTAAGAGTACAGACTCTTCAATGCTTAAAGTGACTCTCTGGAAAGGATACAAAGATGAGCCAGACCTGACCGAATTACAGAACGAAAAGTTATGCAAGACTATTGGCAGAGCAGCAAGTGCGCCCCCCTTACTTACCCTGACCCAGTTTCCCAGCCAGCAGAGGGGCTCAGAAAACAGAAGCTGACTGATGTCCGGGGCTGGAGGAGTCAGGAGGAAAAAAGGGACTAGGAAGCTTTAAAAGTTACACACATTTCTACAGAATTCCTGCTGTATCCTAATCAATATTTGTCCACCAAGTAATCTGCCCACCATGATTGGGGCATTTCTCTTTTAGAAAGAACTCGTCCGTTATTTGGGCACGGCTGATGTCTGGGAAATACGCAGCAGATCTAATAGTACAGTCCTCACACAGCGCAGGGCAGAGCTGGCCTTGTTAGGAGGATGGTGGCAGCCAGCCTGCAGTAATGTGGAACAAACCTTCCATTACAAACAATTCCCATTATAACCAGCCCTCCATACAGACGGTTACATAAAGACCCACAGGTCTCAAAGGACAGGAAAACGAGAGATACTCAACTCTGGAAAACCTGGTCTCCAGGGACCAATCAAGGAAGGGCAGCAACCACATGGGCAAATCTGTCCTGTTCAGCTAACAATTCTCCTAAACCAGACCGGATCCAAATCTGTCCTTCACCAGCAATTTTCCATAACTAGACCTGATCCAACTTGACAGAAGGAATGGATACCTTGAAAAGCACAGACAACAAGCCCTGTGGATATTCAGATAGTACGGGGATAACAATAAAGGGGGGTCCTGACAAGACAGGGCTGCTATACAGAGTACACAACCAATACAGCTTTTTGGAGGCGGATAGCCATCTGCACTGGGGTACAGGGACCACTGCTACACATCAGTTACTCCACCAGCTAGGATCAGCTGACCCAACGCCACCCTCCCTGATGGAGGGCAAATAGGAGGTGGCTTACCTCAGAGATTGTGCAGATTTTTGATTAGGAAAGAGGTTGATTTGCCAAATCAGTGCCAGTATAGTGTACGTTTTTCATGCCAGCACTGATATAAGAGGAACTTTATGCTGGGTACACACACACACACAAATAGGTTTTTACTCTCGATAAATGCCCGACATGTCTGAAATTCCTTCCGAGTTCTCATAGAAGTGAATGGAGAGGGAAAAAAAAAAAAAAAAACCCACAGCGGAAGATAAGAGAAGCGAGCAAAAAACACTCGGGTGGAAAATAGGAGCAGGAAAGGAGGGGCTCTGCTGCACACGGCACGGGAGGGGCTCTGCCGCACGGGAGCAACAAGATAATTGGCCTACGGGTATAAAAATTATAAATCCAGCCTTGTGCCTGCTTCCCCTCAATCCATTCTTCCTTTGAGCCATATAAAAAAATAAATAAAAAAGTGTCAATTTGTCAGGTTTTGCACTAGCCCATCTCCTCATGAGGGATTCTTAGGGGTTTCTTTATTTACAAAATCACTTACTGAATAGCAATTGCTCAGGCCTGTCATTGTATGGGTCCTTTCCAGGGAGCGCTTTTGTAAAGAATAAATGGTAATACTAAGAATCTCCCATGAGGAGATGGACTAGTCGAAACTCTTGTTACTTCCTACTGTGAGTGACAGCAACATAAGTAAAAGTAATGTATAGTGCATTTTACAGTGAAAGAAATGTACTTTTTATTTGCATGCATTTAAAAAAAAAACACAAAAAAAAAACAAAAAAAAAACCACCCTTAAAGGATACCACAACTGGCATGTGGCATAATGAGATAGACATGGGTATGTACAGTGCCTAGCACACTAATAACTATGCTGTGTTCCTTTTTTTCTTTCTCTGCCTGAAATAGGTAAATATCAAGTATGTAAGTGGCTGACTCAGTCCTGACTCAGACAGGAAGTGACTACAGTGTGACCCTCACTGATAAGAAATTCCCCCTTTTTTATCTCTTTCTTGCTCTCAGAAGCCATTTTCTGCTAGGAAAGTGTTTTATAGTTGGAATTTCTTATCAGTGAAGGTCACACTGTAGTCACTTCCTGTCTGAGTCAGGACTGAGTCAGCCACTTACATACCTGATATTTACCTCTTTCAGGCAGAGAAAGAAAAAAAGGAACACAGCATAGTTATTAGTGTGCTAGGCACTGTACATACCCATGTCTATCTCATTCTGCCACATGTCAGTTGTGGTATCCTTTAACGTTACTCGACGCTGTCCTTTAATTGACTACATATGGCTAACAGCTTTTCCCTGGCAACCCTCAGCGAGTTTGTTGGTTACCCAGTGACAGGTACTCTTGTTTGCTTGTTACAGATAACTGCAGAATCAGCATGTTTCTCTGAAGGCCAAATCGTGGATTTCACAACCCATTCCCGGCCCTGTCACTGCGGTGTGCGATCCAGAGACATGCGGCGCAGCGCGGGCAAGCTGGCGCATGTTCGGTTTAACCCCACGCAGACCAGAACCTGCCAGCTACAAAGTCCTCGTTATCCTGTCACAATCATTTCCAGGAACTCTGTGGCTGTGGGGTAAACCCATGTATTCAAAAAGGCACCTTGTGTGATCCCGGCCCTCGCTACAGGCCACACAATTCTCACACATGATCGCCGATCCCAGGAAGGGTTAAATATGACTGAGGATTAACGTGCGCTGCAAGTACCACACCCAGAATAAACACGGCTTATAATGTGAGAGCTGTATAAAAACAGTGAGAGACACGCTATGTAACCATGTGCCGGCCACAAGCAGCGCAGAAACGCCAGGTAGAGGGACAACGCCACATGCAGCGCACAAACGCCAGGTAGAGAGACAACGCCACATGCAGCGCACAAACGCCAGGTAGAGAGACAACGCCACATGCAGCGCACAAACGCCAGGTAGAGAGACAACGCCACATGCAGCGCACAAACGCCAGGGGTCAGCGGGAAGAGGCCACATGTACAGCCCTGGCCAAAAGTTTTGAGACTGTCAAAAATGTTGGAAGTTAGAAAAGTTGGGGCTTACGTTTTTGTAATAAAAATGTGCATATACTTCAGAATGTTACAAAGAGTGTTCAGATGAATTGCATTGTCCTTTGCCATGAAAATTACAACACACACACACACACACACACACACACACACACACACACACACACACACACACACACACACACACACACACACACACACACACACACACACACACACACACACACACACACACACACACACACACACACACACACACACACACACACACACACACACACACACACACACACACACACACACACACACACACACACACACACACACACACACACACACCTTTCCACTGCATTTCATTGCTGTCAATACCTGCTGAGATCATTTCAGTAATCGTCTTGTTAACTCAGGTGAGAATATTAACGAGCACAAGGCTGGAGGTCATTAGGTCAGGCTCATTTGCTTAGGGCTCTTTCACATTAGGGCAGATTTTCTGCGTTTCAACGCAAAGGATAAAGTTTGCGTTACCCAAGGTGAAATGAAAGTCCATAGACTTTCATTTTAGCTTTCACATATAACGCAGCCTTTTTGTGCGTTGCGTTCCACTGCACCCAGGCGCAGTTTTTTGGCCAACGCTAGCTTTATGCGTTACAATGTTAGTCAATGTAAAACGCACACTATGCGCGTTTTTAATCCGTTAACGCAGGCAATCAGTCCCAGAATGCAACAGAGGAACAATGTTGAAAGTTGACAACTAAAAGAAAAAAAAATTACCTGCGTTTTTCTATGTGCTGTAACGCATTGAAAACGGATTAAAAACGCACACTCACTGCAGTGCAACGCATATCAAAACGCAGTAAAAGGCATACAACAAAACGTATGCTTTGAGCGTTCTCCAACGCAAGCTCTGATGTGAAAGAGCCCTTAGAATGGCTGACTTGACATGCTAAAATGAGGGTGATACTTGAAATCATTGATCTTCTATTGTTAACCATGGTGACCAGCAAAGAAATGCATGCAGCCATCATTGCATAGCATAAAAATTGCTTCACAGGCAAGGATATTGTGGCTACTAAGATTGCACCTAAAACAATTTATAGGATCATCAAGAACTTCAAGGAAAGAGGTTCAATTCTTGTTAAGAAGGCTTCAGGCGTCCAAGCCCAGCAAGTGCCAGGATCGTCTCCTAAAGAGGATTCAGCTGCGGGATCGGAGTGCAACCAGTGCAGAGGTTGCTCAGGAATGGCAGCGGGCAGGTGTGAGCACATCTGCATGCACAGTGAGGTGAAGACTTTTGGAAGATGACCTGGTGTCAAGAAGGGCAGCAAAGAAGCCACTTCTCTCCCAAAAAAACACCAGGGACAGATTGATCTTCTGCAGAAAGTATGGTGAATGGACTGCTGATGACTGGGGCAAAGTCATATTCTCAAATGAAGCCCCTTCCTGATTGTTTGGGGCATCTGGAAAAAAAAAAAAAAAAGGCTTGTCAGGAGAAGAAAAGGTGAGCGCTACCATCAGTCCTGTGTCATGTCAACAATAAAGCATCCTGACACCATTCATGTGTGGGGTTGCTTCTCATCCAAGGGAGTGGGCTCACTCACAGCCATGAATAAAGAATGGTACCAAAACACCCTCCAACAGCAACTTCTTCCAACAATCCAACAACAGTTTGGTGAAGAACAATGCATTCTCCAGCATTCAGCGCCGTGTCATAAGGCAAGTGATAACCCAAGTGGCTCGGAGACCAAAACATTGAAATTTTGGGTCCATGGCCTGGAAACTCCCCAGATCTTAATCCCATTGAGAACTTGTGGTCATTCCTCAAGAGGCGAGTGGACAAACCAAAACCAACTAATTCTGAGAAACTCAAAGTAGTGATTATAAAAAACTAATATTGACAGTCTCCAAACTTTTTGGCCTGGACTGTAGTGCACAAGTGCCAGGGGTCAGCAGTAAGGGACACAAGAGCGACTGCACAAAGCTTCCATAGGCCAGGGAGGCACTTGGGCAACGAGTTTCTTAATTCACCAGGAAGGATTCAGAGTTACAAAACTTGCCACACTTTCTGGTTCCTCAAAGAACAGAGGTGTCGGTGTACAAAGAATCCATTCACCTTTCTGCAGCATTTCCCTGAAGGGAAACGCATTGTACTCACAGTTTGGCACGCTGGTTGCGACAGAGGAGGGGGGAGGAGTTCTGGTGAGCTGGGATGATGTGAAATGACTCACGTATGTCAGACAACCGAGTGTCCTTCCTTTCATGTATGACCTTTCTACTCTGTCATACAAGCAAAAGTGACAACATGAAAACATGCAGAATAACTTCTACCCCTCAGATGTGGATTCTATCTGTATAACAAGGACAATATTACACAACTGCATTGCTGCAGCTCCTGCCGGCACTGGTGCCAGAGACCAGGAGACAGCAAGTTTAGATGGTTTACACAGCAAATCTAGCTGCAAACAGCTTCAACAGTATATGATTGTCATTACACAGGCAAGCTGCTCTGTATCTCCTCCCCGCAGCCTGTGAAAACTCTACCCCCCCCCCCCCCCCCCTCTGAAATCTCTGGCTGATAATGCAGCCTCCTCCTCCCCACCGGACTGAGTTCCCATAAGCACTTGCAACATGGGACTCAGAATGCCTAGGTGCTGGAGGAGCTGTGGGCGAGGCTTGTTTAGTTTATAGGAAATTAGGGCATAGAAAAAAAAAAAACAAAACAAAACAAAAAACATGGCTTAAAGGGAAGGTTCAGGGACTAGCTAAAAAAAATAAAAATCCATTTCCACTTACCTGGGGCTTCCTCCAGCCCGTGGCAGGCAGGAGGTGCCCTCGGCGCCGCTCCGCAGGCTCCCGGTGGTCTCCGGTGGCCGACCCGACCAGGCCGGCGGCCAGGTCGAGCCTCTTCTGCGCTCCATGGTGCGTTCCACGCCGGCGCGCTGACGTCATCGGACGTCCTCCGGGCTGTACTGCGCAGGCTCAGTTCTGAGCCTGCGCAGTACAACCCGGAGGACGTCCGATGACGTCAGCGCGCCGGCGTGGAACGCACCATGGAGCGCAGAAGAGGCCCGACCTGGCCGCCGGCCTGGCCAGGTCGGGTCGGCCACCGGGAGCCTGCGGAGCGGCGCCGAGGGCACCTCCTGCCTGCCACGGGCTGGAGGAAGCCCCAGGTAAGTGGAAATGGATTTTTATTTTTTTTAGCTAGTCCCTGAACCTTCGGAATGGCCTATAAACGACTGTATATGTAAGGGGACAATTATGCAATGAGTGATTAGCGGTGAGTGGAACGCATACTGTACAGACGGGCCGGTATGCGAACAGATCCAATGTTAAACCAATGTATCCGCTCACATCCATCCACTTGTACGGATCCATTGTCCGCAGCAGGACCTCATTTCCTGGACAGTTGTTCTTAGCGGACCGGATGCAGCTACATAGGAACAAATAGAAAACGGACATTTTACAGCACACTGGCTATAAAAACTGGACAGTTTTTACCTGATCCGTATAGCCGGTCCTGGGGAAAAAAAAAAAAAAGTGAAACGGGCCTAAAAGTTAATCTTGGATCCACTTAAAGGAAATCTCTCTTTTTATGCACAAAATATTTCTGCAATTTAACGGGCGATTGGACACGTCGGAAATTACCTATCGAACCATCCATCTGCAGCAGAAACAAACTGTGTATTCCCAGCATTGGGCTCCAATTCGTAAGACAGGATGGGGTCCTACTGCTGCAGATATCACAGCCAAACTAACGGATTGCTACGGTAAACCTTTGAATTTGGCAACGGCATGACAACAGTTTGCCAAATGGGTCGTTAGCGAAAGCGCTAAAATGAGGACTCGGCAGTGCGTAACTAGCGACACACGAGTACACTGAACGAAGCAATCGTCATCCCTCAATACGAATGACTAATAGCGATTATCACCTGAACTTATCGGTCTACATGGACGGTAATCACTGTCTTTTACAGATGTTGGGACACTTAATTCTCAGCTGAATAGTTGTTCCTTTTGAGCCACAGTAATCAAGTGTGTGTACAGAGCTTAACATTGCATACAAGTCCAATTTTGATTAGCCAATCACAGACCAATTTAACCTTCATGTAGTACAAGGGCAAACAGACTAATACTATGAAGAAATTGCGTAGGTATTCTCTCATACTATAGAGAAGTGGTCAAATTGGCCAATTGAAATCTGAGGTGTGTACACACCTTAAGGGTACCAGAATTTAAGCCTTGCACACCAGCCAGGAGATCTTCACTTCAGACTCTGGTTCAACACCATGTCTGCCGATAATCCAGCATACACCCACCACGGAGGATCACTAAGCATAGCGTGGGTCAACACCCCCCCCCATACATGTGACACTAGCCAGGCAGCGCATCTGCACATCACTCATCCCCTAAAAATCGATGATTGGCCCTCAGGGCAGCAGTAACGATTGTCTGTGAGAGGCTTCAGGCGAGCTATCAGAGCTGGGCAGACAGGTAATCAGATCCTAAGAGGCAGGGCTCGATTAGCTGACAGTCTGATTAGATTAAATAAACCACTCGGTCACCCCAGAATCTGATTACAGCCCACACAGGGCTCCGCCTCCAGGTCAGGTGACCTTTCCACCCACATCTGATCTAAGCTGGGGGGTGTATAACAAGCAGAACATGAGAAAAGTTATAATTAATACTAATTACCTCCTAAACCCTCCTCTCTACTGACTTCCTGCCCATTCTCTGATATGCAAACCAGCAAGTATGTTAAATCAACACGCTGATCACAAATAACAGCAGGCTAACTGTCACCCATCTGCAACAGGAAATCTCACGCCACTTAGGCAGGGAACACTTGTCTGTTTTTGTGCACGTTTTCTGCACAGAAAAACTGAAAACTCATGTTAATCAATGGGCTAGTACACACTCTGTTCGCGCGCAGAAAAAAAAACCTGACATTCTGCATCCTGATTCTGCATATTTTGTCAGTTTTCTCTCTCAACTACATCAGCTGCTGTGAAAAAACGTGCGCGTTTTCCTGAATAGAAACACACATGGTGTGTAGAAAAAGTATGCAGGAAAACGCGCACAGAAAACTGAAAAGCAAAAGTGTTTTCCCTGCCTGACAGCTTTACTACATAGGGGGGCGGGGCCAGGCGAGCAGAGGGGCGTGGCCAGGCAAAACCGATTCTTGAGCCCAATCTACACGACAAGATTCTTTATACGATTCGATTCGTTTAAATCCAACATGTCCGATCAGGATTCGATTCGCCATTGCAAAACAATGGCGAATCGAATCCTGATCGGACATGTCGGCTTTAATCGGATCATAAATAGAATCGTATCGTGTAGATTGGGCTTCATGCCTGGTACACACCATGCAATTTGCAATCAAATTGATAATTTATGACAGGTCAAATCTGATCAGTTTTTCTGATCGACTTTCCAATCAGGGCCAGCGCACACCAAAAAGCACTAGCGTAATCGCAAACGCTCAGCGCTTTTTTTAAGTGATGTTCCAGAGCGATCCTAGGCATCTGCCTTGCAATTTTGGGAGTGTTTTTGTGAAGTGCTTTTTATATTTTGTTACAGTACAGCTGGAACTGAACAGCTTCTGTAACAAAAACACTTGGAAAATCTCTCTGATCTAGCGCTTTTCAGAGCGATTTTCCACTTTCCTATAATTAAAGGGGCACTACAAATAAAAAAAAATTTTATTTTTTTTTTTTAAATATGTGCAAACATATACAAATAAGTACCGTACATTTTTTTCCAGAGTAAAATAAGCCATACATTACTTTTCTCCTATGTTGCTGTCACTAAGGCCCCGTTCACCCTTGCGTCCTGGGATGCAAACGGACCGGATCGAAACCGTACGGTTCCGATCCTGTCGCATCAGGCATGAATCAGGCTGCCATCCGGATCCGTGTGGTAAAAATAGCGAAATAAACTATTAAAATGGTTGGGGTCTGGGAGGTCAGCAGAAGCTGCACGTGTAGAATCAGGTCCTCCGCTGTTTAGGCCTCACCTCCACGTCCGACATTCTGCCAAACAGCTCCAGCACAAACTCACTGCTGCTCCACTCCAGGAATGCTGGGCCCATGTGGCCCCTATCCAAAATGGATGGGGACACATGGGCCCAGCAGAATACGCATAGGAAGTAGGGTAGAACGTCAGGTGTTAGTAGCTAGTGTGTTCTGTGCTTTCTGTTCCCCATAGGTTTCTATTTCCGGATGGTGCAGTCAGGCTCCGGTCCGGGTGCGTGGGCCGGATGATCCGGACCCAAAAAAATAGTGCATGTTGGAAAAGTGTCCGGAGTCCGGATCCGATCCGGCTCCGGAGTGTACGGAACGGACGCGTGTGAACGTCCGCATAGACTTTGCATTGCTATGCAGAACGTACAGTACGTTTCTACAGTATACAGTATACAGTCTGGATCCGATCAGGTGAATCCGGACAGCGAACGCTAATGTGAACCGGGCCTTAAGTTGTAGAATTCTGACAGAAGTGACAGTTTTTGGATTAGCCCATCTCTTCATAGGGGATTCTCAGGGATTTATTTATTTTCAAAAACACTAAAGGCTAGTACACACTAACAATTTTTATTAGCCAATGATTGGTCAATTTTACCACCTCCATGTAGTATGAGGGCCAAACAGATTTTCAATTCTATGCAGATTAGATAGGTAAATGGTCATACTACATGGAGGTGGTAATTTTGACCAGTGATTGGCCTATCAAAATTGCTAATGTGTACTAGGCTTTAGTGAATGGCAGTTGCTCTGTCCAACTGCCTAAAAAAAAAAACGTGTAGCGAGCAGGGAAGCTGGACAGCGTCATTGTTTAAATCCTTTATAAAGAATAAAAGCCTTGCTGAGAATCCCCTATGAAGAGATGGACTAGTCCAAAACCTGTCACTTCTGTCAGATGATTTCTACTACCTACTGTAAGTGACAGCAACATAGGAGAAAAGTAATTTATGGCCCATTTTAGTCTGGAAAAAACGTACTTATTTGTATATATGTTTGCACATATTTTAAATTTTACAGTTTTTCGCTGTAGTGCCCCTTCAACATTGAGGCTGAATCACCTCAGAAAAACACCGAAATGCTGCGGCATTTTTAAAACGCTCAGGAGACCTCTTTGGGGTTGATTCACTAAACCGTGCTATGACAAATATCGCACCTTATCAAAGGTTATTAAAGTTAACATGCCTTAGAGTAGCACAGCGAGGGCTACGAACCTGCAGGGGCTCAGGGCAGGAGGAGTGCCATTGCCAATTAGCAGGCATACGTTCGTAGCGCTCGCTATACTACTCTGATAAGGTGTGATCTCTTTGTTTAAGGTGGCCATACACTTATAGATTTGCAGCAGATTCGACCGTCAGATTTCTGGCAGATGCCTGTCAAGTGTAATCTGACAGGAATCTATCTGATGTGTGCCACACACTAAGAACAGATTTCCAATAAATTTCAGAAATAAATTTATTGGAAATCTATCTAAATGCATTTTTTGGACCATTAGATCCAATGCAACTCTGTTGGCCATCGATCTGCTGCCAGCTGCAGATCCACCTAGATCTTCCACCCTGTCAGATAGATCAAATCGATCTAAAAAGGCCGCAAATCGATAGATTTAAATGAATGAATTTCTGATCGATTCTATAGAATTGATAGACTAATGGCTGAAATAAACCAGTGTATGGGCCCCTTTCAGGTGGTATATCTCTGATAAGGTGCGATATTTGTCAGCACAGTTTAGTGAATGACCCCATTGTGCGCACCAGCCCTCACTTCTGTACATAATTGATTGGAAACCTGATCTGACTTGTCGGAAATGATGGAATCGATCTGACAGGGAGTGAGTGAGTCTCTCTGATGGAATCCCCATGTGGCTATCAGTATATAGTATGTGGGGTTGTGACATCACATATCTGCCATGTGCTATACGCCAGCAGCGAGTGGGCGGTAATGCAGAAGATGGATCGGTACTCCGGCAGGTGAGAGTGGACAGGTAAAGTATAAATGTACAGGCAGGGGGCGCACTCACATCTGGGGAACAGCACAGGAAGCTTTGTGAGGTTTGTTCCAAATCCGCACACTGTTACCGCAGTGCATCGACCACGGCGGCCCGAGGTTTCCCATCGTGTCTGATCGGGCCAAAATTGGGCAAACTGACAATAAGCAGCAGGTATAAGCAGAGGGGGCATGGCCAGACCAATGAAATTGACACTAAGTAGCAGATACAGGCAGAAAGGGGCATGGCATGAAAGGGACAGTAAGTAGCAGATACAGGCAGAAAGGGGCATGGCATGAAAGGGACAGTAAGTAGCAGATACAGGCAGAAAGGGGCGTGGCATGAAAGGGACAGTAAGTAGCAGATACAGGCAGAAAGGGGCGTGGCATGAAAGGGACAGTAAGTAGCAGATACAGGCAGAAAGGGGCGTGGCATGAAAGGGACAGTAAGTAGCAGATACAGGCAGAAAGGGGCATGGCAAAAAAGGGACAGTAAGTAGCAGATACAGGCAGAAAGGGGCGTGGCATGAAAGGGACAGTAAGTAGCAGATACAGGCAGAAAGGGGCGTGGCATGAAAGGGACAGTAAGTAGCAGATACAGGCAGAAAGGGGCGTGGCATGAAAGGGACAGTAAGTAGCAGATACAGGCAGAAGGTGAGCAGTCAGGTGAAAGGGATTTCTAATTGCAGGAAGGGGGGCTGGTGCACTATGATGAACAGTGAGGGGGTGACAGGGGGTATAGATCTATCTCCCCACCAGGTGGTCATGCACAGTGTGGGCCAGGTGATGGGAGGGAGGGCGGGTGTTCCAACATTTTAGCATACCCGACAGAATAGCATACAAATGTTACTGAGCATGTGCAAAGTCATGCAGGGCATACATTAACCTCATAATACCCATCAGCAGCATTAACCTTTTCAACCCCAGTTAGCTGCCTGTGTGCTGATGTGCAATCTCCACTATCCAAGTGGACATAGAGTTAGAATAAAAAGTTGTCCGAGCGAAGCGAGCAGGCAAGGGGACACTGATTCTACTAACAAGGGGTATATCACTTTAAATGTATGCTATTCTGTCAATGTATGCTAGCTAGTTGGAACACGGGACATATCAGATCACACAGAGGGGAGGCTGGCCGGGACATATCAGATCACACAGAGGGGAGGCTGGCCGGGACATATCAGATCACACAGGTGGTTATACCTTGGGGTCCTTCTCGTAGTAGTACTGCTGGGTGCAGATCCATCTCCCCACCAGGTGGTCCCACACAGTGTAGGCCAGGTGATTGGGGGGGGGGGGGGGCTGGGACATATCAGATCACACAGAGGGGGAGGAGCTGGGACATATCAGATCACACAGAGGGGAATAGCGGGGACATATCAGATCACACAGAGGGGAAGGAGGCTGGGACATATCAGATCACACAGAGGGGAGAGTGGGGGGGGGGGGGGGGGTGTCACACACCTTGGGGTCCTTCTCGTAGTAGTACTGCTGGGTGCGGATCCATCTCCCCACCAGGTGGTCCCGCACAGTGTGGGCCAGGGCGCAGTAGTAGTCCCGGGGGGTGGCCACGTTGCGGTCCTTCACCAGAGTGAAGTGCAGGTGCCGATTGAAGCCTCTCTTCAGCTCCGCCACATTCTCCACCCCGACTATTCCCCGGATACTGATCTGCCGCCGCTTCTCCTGGTCCGACAGCGGCGCCGCCATGCCTGACAGTGATACGGGCTACTGCGGGGAGGAGAGCGCAGCCAGGGGGAGATATACACAGCGGGACTCACTTCCCCTACGCTAACCCCGCCCACTGCCCGCCTCTAACCCCGCCCACTGCCTGCCTCTAACACCGCCCACTGCACTCCCTCCGCTATCCCTGCCCGCTACGCCCCTCCGCTCACCCCGCCCACTGCCCGCCTCAAACCCCGCCCACTACACTCCCTCCGCTATCCCTGCCCGCTACGCCCCTCCGCTCACTGCACTACGCTCACCCCGCCCACTGCCCGCCTCGAACCACGCCCACTGCCTCCCTCTAACCCCGCCTACAGCACTCCGCTAACCCCGCCCGCTTCACAGCTCCGCTAACCCCGCCCACCACCTACCTCCGCTAACCCTGCCCGCTGGTCCCTTCCGCTGACCCCGCCTACTTGCCCTGCGCTAACCCCGCCCACAACCGAGCTACGCTAACCCTGATTGCAGCTCCCCTCCGCTAACCCTGCCCACTGCACACTTCTAACCCCGCCTATCACCCCCTCCGCTAACTCTGCCCGCTGCTCCCATCCACTGACCACGCCCACTGCTAACCACGCCCACTATCCAGCTCCGCTAACCCTGCCCGCTACGCCCCTCCGCTACCAACGCACGTCGCATGTCTACTGGTGGAGGCGGTGCCTATAGGGGCATAGAGCGCTGGGGAGCCCCGCCCACCCAATGTACCAGCCCCGCCTCACCTCCCCCTGGCCTCCCGAGCATGGATGGGTGGGGCTCCTCCCAGTGCTCCAGCCCCGCCTCCCCCTGGCACAGCTGGGCAGGTATCCTGAGGATAGGAAGTAAAGCGAAGGCCCCGTGCTCACCCAACACCTCTAGATCTGCAAAACGCTGGAGGTTTATCAAGCAGATTTCAGAGCGATTCTCGGCATGTTTAGCCCCATTCACACTACAGCGTTTTGCCGGCAATTTTGGTAAAATGCTCTAGCCCTTTTTAAAGCGGTAGTGCAATAATACCCTATGGGCCGTTCTTACTTGGGGATTTGCATTAATCGCTGGTGATTAACACAAATCGCCAAACGCAAACGTGAAGCCTGCACCATTTTTAGACGATTTCTCTAAAATCGCGTTTTAGTGCTATAGAAGTGCTAAACGCGATCACGGAAACCGCTGCAGTGTCCAGTGATTTTTCTAAGTTAAATTGCGGAAAAATCACTCCTGCATTCTTACCTTTTTAAGCGTTAATGGGGCCTTAGGGCCCATTCACACCTGAGCGGGAATCACGCGATTCCCGCTCATGGCAACCCGCTAGCGGTTTTGCAAAAACCGCTACACATTGTAGCAAGTGGCAGTGTTCTCACTGCCGCGTTTGCGGTTAGCAATAAAAAAATGGTAATATTGGCCAATGAAAATTGGATGTGTGTACGCAGCTTGACACTCTCCGTGATAAGAGACGTGTGTCACATTAAATAATTGATTCAAAATAAAAGAATAGAAAGTCTTAATAGAGCCCGGCTATAGACATTATGTCACATATGATAACGTGTAGCTAGAATGAACGTTTGTCACAGAAAAGTTAATCTGTAACTGACACATTCCTGACACTGGAGAGTCCAGGCTGGAAAGTGTACATTGAACGCAGTACAGCGAGCCCCCTCCGCCCCGCACGTAGGAGGGTATTACGGGATTTTGTCACTGCATGGCGTGACTGCTGGATTTACTGGACAAAGCATATGAAATTTAGGACCCGTTTACACTTATGATCGCAAAACAATAGTGATTAGCGCTAACATTTTGCCGCTGTGTTTTTTACTCGATCATTTTCGATTGATCACAATTCGCGATTTAAATACATTGCAATTGCAAAAAAACTGCGAAAATATGCTAGCATGTAGCGGATTTGCATTTAGCACTAATTGTGAATCACCGGCAATTACGGCAGACTCGGCAGTGAGATCGCTGCTATATAGTTACCATTACACTAGCGCATTAAAAAGTGCTAGCGATCGCTGGTGATTCAGCTGTTAGCTGTAAACGGCCGCTAATCGCCTCAGTGTGTGAAGGGGCCTAAGGGCCGGATGACATGAGCTTCTGCGTGGTGGTAAACGCAACAGTCAACAAAAGCGACGTTTGAAAGTCATCGATCGCTGTTCATTGAAATGAATGCAAGTGGTTTTCAAACAATGGGCACAGCTTTTTGTGTCGTTCGCATAAAGGCTGCAGTAGATCCCGTCGTCTTGTCTTGAACGCTACATGTTGCGTCCAAGAAAGCTGCATTCAAGCGGTTTTGTGTCACCCTGGGGGGCTCAGAATGCGGTTCGCCACATATTAGCCAAATTTGTCATCTGCTTTGCAAATTGGCTGGCCAGATGGCAAAGTGTCCAATATATACATTACTACGCCGGGAGTGTGAGAACACGACATCGATATATGCTAATTGTAAGCTGAAAGTGGCATGTTGTGGTTGTAAGGGCCGGTTCAAATTGGGCGCTTTCCCCTGGCCGGCGATCGCGTTTGGGTCTGCAAAAGGAATTCGGCGAGCAAAATCTTGCAATTCACCATGATTTGCTCTTGTGATTCCCATTCAATAGAACAAGAATCACAGCGCAATCTCCCCAAAGACGCTGTATGCAGCGCGTTTGCGATTGATCGAAATCGCTAATGCCGCAGTGTGAATGTATCCATAGGGATACATTGTAGCAGCGCTTTGCTGACCGCCAGCAATCGGCAAAGCGCTCAATAAGCACCAAGTGTGAAGCTGTCCTAAGATTGCGGTTGCTGTACTAAATTATCAGACTGACTTGAGCTATTCTAAACCCCCCCTACAGCATACAATTCCACACGCCATCCAACGAATTCCATTCAATCGAATAAATCAAACATGTCCAATCAGGATTCAGTCGGTAGTGTGGTCGATTTTGCATTGATAACTATGCAAAAGTGACCACACTACCGATCGAATCCCGATCGGACATGTCGGATTTAATTGATCCAATTGAATTTGATTGATCGCGTGTGGAATTGAATGGTGTAGAGGTGGCTTAAAAGCTGTGCCTAGAATAGCTGCTGTATCAGGGTCGAAAGCAGAGAACTTTATCTGCTTTGTTTGCACAGCAATTAGTTCATTACAAGACGCCAATGTTATCTGATAACTTTATTAAAGTGTAAACATGTCTTTCAATGACATAATATCCATCTTTTCATATTTATTTCAGTTTATTTGCTATTTTTAATGTTTCAGAGTAAAAATGTACTTTTGAGTTTCAAGCAATGTTATGGAGTTGGCAGGGGCTATATTAATCCATGCAGTAAAAAGGCGATAGCCCCCCCCCCTTCATGGAGAAGAAGCAGTGGACCAAATTCCAAAATATACTTACCTCTTGTGACACCCAGCGGCCCTTTCCTTCCATCTGCCTTCCTTTCCCTCTTCTTGCCACAACACATCCTTCTGTCAATGCTGCTCCAGCGCTGATGTTACCTCATACGAGTGCTGTCATTAGGACATGGTTGTGTTGAAATGAGAAAGGTGACAGAGTGGCAGACTCAGTGACCACTGCATGCTGTAATGGCCCATACTCACGGGCTACAATTGTCGCCGCAACACGCGTGTTGCGGCGACAGGTCGCCCGTGAGTATGGGCCGTTGCACGGGCGCGCACCCCGAACCGTCGCTCGTCGCTGCTGTCGCCGGGCGATTGGCGCGGTCAATCGCCTGGCGACAGTTGCCGCCGCAACTCCGCCGCAGCTGTCGCTAGTCCGCGTGAGTATGCGGACTAGCGATAGCAACCTCTTACTGCAATACGGCGCTTCCGGCGGCGGGGGAGGAACGCCGGCGACAGCTTCCGTCGCAGAGCTGGTCCCTCTTCCGAGTGTGTACGCGGAGGGACCTGGGGACAAGCTGTCGCCGGCCTGTCGCGCACACGCTCATGTGTGCTGGCGACAGGCCACTTTTGCTGCAGCCCGTGAGTACGGGCCATTAGAGGTAAGTATTGGTCCATGGCTTCCCTGTGTGGAAGCAGGAAATTTGGACGCATGAGGCAGGTGGACAAAAAGGGCGCCGCCATTCACTCCTATAATAAAGAAGCACTAAACGCCAAAAATCGCCATAGCAAAACGCTAGCAAAAGCGCTAGCATTTTGCATTTTGCAAGCGTGAATAAGCCCTAACCATCAGAGCCAAGTGATTATTACAAACAGGCAGACATCCTTATTGCTGGAGGCAGCTGCACACCCTGACAGCCCAGCGACTGCCGGCCTCCGGTTTGCACTTGTTATTATGATTACTTATTATTATTATTATTATTACAATGGTTTCACTGGAGGATTTTGTAATGTTAAAGAGGACCTGTAGTGAAAATAACCTAATAAAATTCCTACATATTCATTTAAAAATGATGCATTCTGTGTTTGGCCATTGTAAAATCTTTAACAATGAAATTCACAATCACGATGCAACATCACAAAATTAAGAAATGTCAAACTACTGTGCTAGAGATTTTGCATTTTGTAATTAATGATGCATGACCTGTAATTTCGCAAAAATATAAGAGTTGTTTTCAGAGATGGTCATTGAGGGCCCGTTTCCACTTGTGCGGTGCGAATTGACGAGCGGCTTGATCGGGCCAGCTGAATATTATCAGCTGGCCGGATCAGCTGGTCGATACACAGTACAGAAACGTACCGTGTATCCCCAGCATTACTCTTTGCTCATTTACAAACCGACCCCTTCCTGTGCATGCATGACTAAACTAGCTGCAATGCCCAGTTTTACCAATAGGCGGTGCTGCTGAGCTCCAGAAGTACAAGGGAAGCAATCTGTATTAGGCCCAGTGCACACCAAAAACCTCTAGCAGATCTGAAAACCGCTACAGGTTTTAGCAGATTTTCAGAGCGATTCTAGGCATATTTTAGGCCCGGTGCACACCAAAACCTGCTAGCAGATCCGCAAAATACTAGCAGATTTTTAAACGCTTTTTTTTATTTTTCTGAGGCGTTTTGCTAACGTTTTGCAGATAGCTGCTGCGGATTTCAGTGTAGTACATTTCATATATTGTTACAGTAAAGCTGTTACTGAACAGCTTCTGTAACAAAAACCGCCCGGAAAACCTCTCTGAACTGCAGTTTTTCAGAGTGGTTTGCGTTTTTCCTATACTTAACATTGAGGCAGAAACGCCTCCGCAATCCAAAATCTGCAGCAGCCCGGGAGGATTCGTTTCCGCAAAACTCCTCCCGCTCTGGTGTGCACACCCCATTGAGATACATTGACCAAGCGTATCGGCAGCAGAAACGCTCAAAAAGCCACTCGATGTGCCCCAGCCCTTAGGCCTAGTGCACACCAGAGCGGTTCTGCTGCGGTTTGCGATCCACTTGCGGGTGCGGATCCGCTAGGGTAATGTATTTCAATGGGCTGGTGCACACCAGAGCGGGAGGCGTTTTGCAGAAACGCATACTCCCGGGCTGCTGCAGATTTTGGATTGCGGATGCGTTTCTGCCTCAATGTTAAGTATAGGAAAAACGCAAACCGCTCTGAAAAACGGCACTTCAGAGCGGTTTGCCAGGCGTTTTTTGTTACAGTAGCTGTTCAGTAACAGCTTTACTGTAACAATACATGAAATCTACTACACCAAAACCGATTCACAAAACCGCAAAATGCTAGCTGAAACGCTACAGAAAAATAAGAAAAAGCGTTTCAAAATCTGCTAGCATTTTGCGGATCTGCTAGCAGTTTTTGGTGTGCACTAGGCCTCAGAGGTTTTCTAAACAACATATCTAGCGTTTTCTGGAGCATTTTTCTGTAGCAGATTTCATATATTGTTACAGTAAAGCTGTTACTGAACAGCTTCTGTAACAAAAACGCCTGGAATACCGTTCTGATCTAGCACTTTTCAGAGCAGTTTTCCACTTTCCTATATTTTAACATTGAGGCAGAAACGCCTCAGAAATCTAAAAAATGCTGCAGCCCCCGAGTTTGCGTTTGGGGAAAAAACGAGCCGCTCTGGTGTGCACCATCCCATTCACTTTCATTAACCAAGCGGTTTTCCCCTGCAAGCGTTTTAAAAAGCGATTCAGAACCGCTCTGGTGTGCACCAGCCTATAGAAAACACTGCAAACAATGAACTATTGGTGTGGGTGTATATATGAAACGGCTGTCGGGAGATTTGGGTGCAGGGGAAAGCCAATTAACGGCTCACCCAGCTCCTGCACAAGTCCCAGGGGCGTTAATTACTATTGCCCCTCCAGGTTGCCATAAATAGTGGGGGAAAGATGTAATTTAGCTTCCAGCTAGAGCCGGGACAAGGTTATCCAGCACCCAAGGCTGAGACACTAAAGTGCGCCCCTCCATCCCTCCCACCCCAGCCGTCACACACTGATTGCTATTAGACTAAGAGGCGCCACAGGGCCCACAACCTCCCCAACACCTTAATATCTTGTTATCTGGCTTGCAGTCACTGCCATGTATCCCCTTTTATTATTTCTCTCTGCTTCAAACACAACAGAGCAATGATAGCTGAGTGAGTTGTGCGCCCCTCCTACACTTCGCCCTGAGGCTGGAGCCTCTCTCGCCTTTGCCTCGGCCCTGCTTCCAGCTATTGCTAGCGGACAAATTACAGTGTTTTTGTAGTAATTTATGGTCTGTCTTATGACGGCGCCCAAATTACTCACTGAGCCGTAATTCCTATTACAGCCTATGGGGGGCGCTGTCTGCATCAAAATCTCCGGCGCTGTTTTTACAGCTCTCGCGGTGAGGACCAGACCGACCTGCCCAACGATTGCAGCGGCAGAGAGAGTGTTTTCAGGCTGGCTGGGTTTAGCACCTTCATTAATCTTCACAAGGTTCAGTGACTGATCGGAGTCCATTAACATCACGTAGCCACAGTGGTAATCCTGCATTGTGATGACCGATCCACGTGCCAGACACTCCCAGTGACCACACAATACAGGTTATACAACGTCATTGTCTTCTGTTCCCTGCAAATACGGCTCTTACTGAACCAGCAGTAACGCCTTCTCTCCCACAGCAGTAACCACAGAAGTTACACTTCTATGTCCTTTCTTATAATGTGACCAGTAATTATGTCTAAGGGCTGGAACCCACAGGAGCGCTTTTGGCAGCGTTTTGGCAGCGCTGCGATACGCTAGCAGTTTGCCAAAACGCTGGGCTAATGTTAATGGATGGGGCAACTTCCACAGGAGCGTTTGCGTTTCTCAGAAACGCAAACGCAGGACCTGCAGCATTTTGGGAGCGTTAGCGCTTCAATGTAAAGTATTGAACCGCTAGCGGAAAAGCTCAGCAAAACCTAAACTGAGCGGTTTTGCTAGCGTTTTGCGGTTCAGCACACTGTAACAAAATGAAAAATAATTCACAGGACCATTCAGGATAAAAACGCAAAACGCTACGCAACCGCTGGGCCTAAAAATACAATGTTGCAAAACATGACCAAAAACGCGCATGAATCCGCTTGCAAACCGCTCAGACAAAACGCTAGCGGTTGCGTTTTGCGTTTGCTGATTTCAGTGGGTTCCAGGCCTAAGGCCTGGAAACCACTACAAATAGCGTTTTTTAAGCGTTTTTATTAGCGTTTTCAAGCGATTTTGGTAGTGATTTTAAAAAGTGTAAGCTTTTTGGCCAGCGATTGTGATAGCCATTTGCAGTTACCGATTTTAAATCAGATTGGTCCTTTCAAATTATTTAAATTTTTGTTACAGTTTGCAGTAATTTAAAATCGCACACAAATTGCTATGTGTAGTGATTCATGGGCGATTGGCCAGCGCTTAGAAAGCGCTCCCAAAATGCTGCACGTCCTGCGATTGCGATTTTGCTACTGTGAAATTTGTTACATTTATTTACATTGGCAGAGCGTTTATGGAAATCGCTAGCGATTAAAGCGATCTAGTGTGTTCCAGGCTTGATATGAATATTGTTATTTCTATTTAGTAAACACAATACATACCTCCCAACCTTCCTGATTTGCCCGGGACTGTCCCGTGTTGGGAGGTACGGCCACAAGCCCTGCGACAGCCTCTTTGTGTCCCAGCAACACGGAACCCGAGTTTCCAGCCCAGCGAGCATAACCAAGTGTGCGATGGTCTTGGTGGGCAATCTCCACTATCCAAGTGGACATTGAGATACAATAAAAAGTTGCCAGAGCGAAGCGAGGACCGAGCCGCCGCCCAGCACGCGGGCACGGGCACAATGATTCCAATAAAGCAGGTCATTTAAATAATTACAATAAAGAAAGAAAATCATTACAATTATTAATATCATTTTCTCCTATGGTAAGTCACCAGTAGATGGCCTGCTGACAAAAGTTTTTTTTTTTTAAAAAGAACCCGAGGCGGGTATTTTAAATTTTAAGAGACCACAGAGGCATGTCCTGTACATAATCACATGCCTCTGGGTCTCTCTATTACCGCCTCTAGTCCCTTCCCCCCCCGGGGTCTGCTGTGGCCCCCTGAAAAAAGCGCCAGGTTAGCGACAATCTGCTGGTCTCTAGCCTTCTATTTACCTTCTGTATGTCATTCAATCTGCGCTCCCCGCCCCTGTCTCCGCCTCTGTCCCCGCCGCTGCCCGCCTCCTGTGAGCTTCCTCCAATCGGGAAGCTAAGCTGCGACCTACGAAGTACCTCCCAGCTTAGTTTCCGATTGGAGGAAACTCAGAGGCGGGGGCAGGGGCAGGGGAGCGCTGACAGACTGACAGCCTGCAAGTAAATACAGGGCTAGCTGAACTTTTGAATCAGGATGATACTATTTATTGGCTAACTTAGAAGAAAAGCAGTAAGCTTTCAGCTTATAATAATCCTTCCTCAGGGCTGGAATCCACTACAGCGCTTTTTTGAGCATTTAAGGAGCGCTTTAAATCACTAGCGATTTCCCTAAACGCTTTGCCAATGTAAATAAATGTAACAAATTCTACAGTAGCGATTAGCGAAATCGCAATCGCAGCACATGCAGCATTTTGGAAGCATTTGCGCTTCAATATTGAAGCACTGGCAAATCGCTCATAAATTGCTACACATAGCGATTTGTGTATTGCTAACTGTAAAAAAAAAATTATAATAAATTGAAAGGACCAATCAGGATTAAAATCGAAAATGTCTAGCACAATTGCAGGCAAAAAGCTGCTTTTTAAAATCGCTACCAAAATCACCAGAAAACACTCATAAAAGGTCTTACAAAATGCTACTTAAAAACACTAGTGATTGCGCTAGCGATTTGCGACATGTCAGTATACAGACTGATTTCTGTATACTGGCAAAATTTAGAACACAGCTTATATACTCTGGACATTTCAAAGGAGATACATTGATAATTTTATTGCAGAACAATGTATCTCCTTTTAAGGGCCTGTTCAGACTATGCGCGTTCCTAGACGTTTTCAGGGAACGTGTCTGGGTACCAAAAACGCATAGGAACGCCTCCTAATGCTTTTGAATGGGCTAGTTCACATGTATGTGTATGAGACGCATACGTTTCTCATCCGCATTGCTGCACGCAGTTCTGTGCGTTACGCATAGAAACGGACGCAATGAAAGTCTATGGACGCGTATCAAAAACGCGTACTATTGCGTTTTTAGCGTCCATTTTCCTCTGCGGTTCCCATAATTCTTTTTTTTCCCCTGGGTCACGTGAGTGTGCAAAACGCAATAGAATACGCATTAGAACGCAAGAAAAACGCATGCGTTTTTCAACTTGCGTTTCTTTGATTTTAAACGCATTCTTCATACGCAGATAGTCTGAACAGGCCCTTAATGTCCAGAGTATTTAATACCAGTTGCCTGGCTGTCCTGCTGATCTATTTGTCTGCAGTAGTGCCAGAAACAAGCATGCAGCTAATCTTGTCAGATCTGACAAGAATGTCAAAAATATCTGATCTGCTGCATGCTTGTTCAGGGGCTGTGCCTTAAAGGGTTCAGATCATTCAGCGCAGATGGCTGTGCGATCGGAACGCAACGTGTATGATCGCACGCCATCTGCGCTACTATGTGCTGCAGATCCCATTCACAGTGCTCTATGGTTCCCGAAAATGCGTACAGCACGCAATAGCGCAATCGTGCTGCTGCGCAGCGCATATGATGGGAACGGTAGAAGGGCTGTCTATGCCCTAGTACTGTTCTTGCGTGTCGCACACTATACGTGCTACCCAAATGTGTGTAGTCGGAACGAGCCCGCAGAGGATCAGCAGGACAGCCAGGCAACTAGTATTTTTTAAAAGGTAATACATATGGCAGCCTCCATATCCCTCTGCAGTTGTGCTTTGAGGTAGGGGTTGGATTGTGAGCTCCTCTGATGGGTGGTGTGTGACATGACTATGTACTCTGCAATGTGTCACAGCTAAAGAACGCATAATAAGTTCCTAGCAATGTTTATTCAGAATTCTGTGTTGTGCTTCTGGAATGAGGTGGAATAATTGAGCCCAGCTGAGGTATACGGGGTTCCTGCTGGTGCTCCGGCCATCCAGGTATCGCGTATAATAATCCAGCGATAAAACTGTCCCCGGCATGATGGAAGGTCCGGTCCCTGGCGGACTCAGCACTGTATATCTCCCGGGGACAACAGATGATCTGTAGTTTAGTAGCTCCAGCAGTATATACTGTATGTGGTTTCCCAGTGATTTATCACATTGGTTTCTTACATCACCTCGAGCGGTTTCTTGCGGCCTTTACATGTTGTAATATATTATGTCACATTGGATTACCTAAGAAGTGACCATCCTGCAGTTATCAAACCGCCGGTTTGCTGTACAGTATGGTGGGGAAAGACATGAAGGGGGAGGATTTAAAGGGCAAGTGAAGTGAGCAGAATATGGAGGCTGCCATATTTATTTCCTTTTAAACAATACCAGTTTCCTGGCAGTCCTGCTGATCTGTTTGGCTGCAGTAGTGTCTGAATCACACCTGAAACAAGCATGCAGCTGGTTGAGTCACACTGCAGTCAGAGCACCTGATCTGCATGCTTGTTCAGGGCCCCTGAAGTATTAATATTAAAGGCAGAGGATAAGCAGGACAGCCGGGCAACTGTTATTGCTTAAGGCTTCTTGCACACCAAGACGTTGTGTTAGGTGCCACGTTAAGGTCGCATAACGTGCACCTAACACAACGTATGGTGCTGCAAAAGCCGACGGTAGAGTGAGCCGCGTTCGGCGGCTCGATTCCTATAATGTCTCCCAGAGTGGCGCTGATTGGCCAGCGGGACCACGTGATGCGGAGCGAGACACTCCGCATCACGTGGTCCCGCCGGCCAATCAGCTGCCGCCAGTGCAGTGAATATTAAGTAGCCATGTGCGCGGCTACTGTAGCTGGCTCTCCCCGCCTCCTCTCCGCCCCCCACTGCGCATGTGCAAACAGTCTAACGCGGCTATAGCCGCTCCAACGCCGTAGCATGCTGCACTTTGCACCGAACGTGCAGCATTACATGTAACGCAACGTGGGCTGTGTGAACAGCCCACTTGTGTTACATTGCTGTGCGCTGGGGGAGCGTTACAGGCGCACTAACGTGCGCCTGTAACGTCTTGGTGTGTAAGCAGCCTAAAAGGAAATAAATATGGCAGCCTCTACATACCTTTCGCTACAGTTATCCTTAAAGGGGTTCTTTCGCGGAAAAAGTAGACAGTTAAAAAATGTGACAGATGACAGGTTTTGGGCCAGTCCATCTTTTTAAGGGGGATTCTCAGGGCTTTCTTTGTTTTCAACAGCATTTCCTGAACAACAGTTGCAAAATCTAACTGACATAATAGTGTGCAAGTGATTAGGGAGGCCGGCTGGTATCTTGGCAGTTAAACTGTTGTTCAGGAAATGCTGTTGAAAACAGTCACATTTTTTAACTGCCTACTTTTTTCGCGAAAGAACCCCTTTAAGGCTGCTTTCACAGTGGGACGTTACAGGCGCACGGCTTTCACAGTGGGACGTTACAGGCGCACGTTAGAGCAGCCTGTAACGCAGCCCCACCGCACAGTAATGATAAATCAATGGGCTGTTCACAGTGCCCACGTTGCGTTACATTGTAACGCTAGACGTCAAGAGAAAGTACTGCATGCTGTACGTTATACACGGCTAAGCCGCGTTAGACTGCACATGCTCAGTAGTGTTGGGGAAGAGGTGAGAGTGGCCAGCCACATGGCTAATTAATATTCACTGCACTTTGTGACGTGCAGTGTTTACTTCCTGGAGCGCCACTCTGTGTGGCGATTGGCTGGCGGGACCACGTGATGCCGCATGCGTCACAAAGTACGTGCACATCCAACACCACCAGGCGTTGCGTTAGGAGAACGTTATACGACCATAATGTCCCCTAAAACGCAACATCCTGGTGGGAAAGTAGCCTTAAAGGCCTACTTCAAATGGTTTCCCATCTCCATGTCGGCACTCTGCGGCAGAGCTGGCATTATCAGACTATAAACCTCTTGATGAGCTAAAGTCAAATAAATGACTTGCACGGCACGGCTCCCATCCTGCACGACGGACTGTCTGTGGTGTAGCCGAGGGCTGGTCGGAAATGGCGATTTGTGATTCCAATGGATCTTTGCTTTCCGAGAAGCGTCATTCTGATTTCCGCAGAAATGCGGATGTACGATATTACATGGAATCCGCATTTCGGATTGGCAACCGCGGTAAACTTCTACATTCTCTGATTGGTCCAATGCTTCCGTGTCTTCTGATTGGCCTACAATTTCAGAGTCTTGGTGATGCGGTATTTCTGCGGAATTCCGATTTTGGAACCTCAAAAAATCTGATCTCCGTGGAATTCAGAAGCACATCCCTACTATAGACTGCAATCTGCTCAGAGAGATTGAGACTGTGCCTCCCCCTTTGCAGTATGCAGCAGCTACGCTTACAAATACAAGCCCTTTGATCTCCTCCGCTTCAGGTCATGGGGTAAATATTTCAAGACAAAGTTTTTATCCACAGAAGCCTCATTTCACACACAGAAAAGGTAACGTGTGAGCACTAGGAAGCCATTAGATAATATTATTATTATTATTTAGTATTTATATAGCGCCGACATATTACGCAGCGCTGTACAGAGTATATATATTGTCTTGTCACTAACTGTCCCTCAAAAGAGCTCACAATCTAATCCCTACCATTGCCATATGTCTATATTATGTAGTGTAAGTACTGTAGTCTAGGGCCAATTTTAGGGGGAGGCAATTAACTTATCCGTATGTTTTTTGGAATGTGGGAGGAAACCGGAGTGCCCGGAGGAAACCCACGCAGACACGGAGAGAACATACAAACTCTTTGCAGATAGTGCCCTGGCTGGGATTCGAACCAGGGACCCAGCGCTGCAAGGCGAGAGAGCTAACCACTACGCCACCGTGCTGCCCATATAGGTCAGGTACCTGCAGCAGCACTGAGGAGAGGTTAGGCCTCTTTTCCATGGGAAGTTTATAGGCAGTGAAATGCCTCTCAAACTCTCACAACTTCTTACTGCTGCCTGGTAACTGCTTGCTGCTGCCTGGCAAATGCTTCCAGAGCACACAGTTCAACAGTCCATGGAAAAGAGGCCTTAGTTGGCTGAACTAAGCGCTCAGTGAGCAGTTACCAGGCAGCAATAAGCAGTTACCAGGCAGCAGTTGTGAGAGTTCGACAGTCCTTTCACTGCCTATCAACTGCTTGTGGAAACGGGCCCTTAACCTCCCTGGCGGACGGTAACCCCGAGCTACACTCAGGCTAGCCGCCGAGAGCTCAATGCAGAGTATAGCATGCAGCGGACGTTTTTACCCACCTCCCGGGGGATCCAGACGTCGGTAGCAGTTCTCCTTCCTGTCCTCTGATTCACTCTGATGAGATCACCGCAAGTAATCTCACTACAGAGTTACAGCGCCACCTGGAGGACGGAGGTAAAATTGCAGCTCTGGAGTCCAGGGCGGTGAGTGAGTGCAGGGGCTGCTGCTGGCTTTCTGGCAGCATGATTTTTCCTATTTTTAGGGTCTGAGGGCTGGAACCCACTAGAGCAATTTTTTTTAGTGTTTAGGGCTCTATCTTGCCGGAATTTTTCCCACGACGATTGTTTGCAAAAGTAGTACATCGTTGGAAATGGTCGTTCTTACTAGGCGTGACATGCGCATTTCGCTATTTCTCCATGGAACTTTTCATTTTTATGCGCAAAGCACAATAGTTACTTTACGTGATTTTAACGATCAGATCGTTACACACCTTTAAAAACTAACTTTACTTAGGTCGTTCTTTCATCAATTTAAAGTTCGTTCGTCGCTCACAACGTAGTACGTAGCTTTAGCCATTACCCTTCTCAACTTTACCTGGCTGAAACAAGATGGATAGCACTGCCAGAGCTGTTAGGCCTCTTTTCCGCAGACTGTTAAACTGTGTGCTCAGCAAGCACCAGTGAGCAGTTACCAGACAGCAGTGAGCAGTTACAAGACAGCAGTGAGCAGTTGCCAGGCTGCAGTGAGCAGTTGTCAGGCAGCAGTGAGCAGTTGTCAGGCAGCAGTGAGCAGTTGTCAGGCAGCAGTGAGCAGTTGTCAGGCAGCAGTGAGCAGTTGTCAGGCAGCAGCGAGCAGTTGTCAGGCAGCAGCGAGCAGTTGCCAGGCAGCAGTGAGCAGTTATCAGGCAGCAGTGAGCAGTTGTGCGAGTTTGAGAGGCATTTCACTGCCTATCACCAGTCCATGGAAAAGAGGCCTTATTAAACAAGACCAGTGTATAGTCCTACCTCTTAAAGCAAACATAAAGTGAAAATAAACATATGATATAATGAATTGTATGTGTAGTACAGCTAAGAGATAGAACATTAGAAGCTGAGATATGAGTCTCATATTGTTTCCAGTACAGAAAGAGTTATGCCTCTTTTCCACGAACTGTTGAGCTGTGTGCTCAGCAAGCAGTTGCCAGGCAGCAGCAAGCAGTTGTGAGAGTTTGAGGCATTTCAGTGCCTGTAAACAGTTCGTGGAAAAGATGCCTTAAAGTGAATGGGAATCGCATTTAAAAAAATGAGACCGATACTTACCCAAGGAGAGGGACGGCTCTGGGTCCTATAGAGCCTTCCGACTCATCTCCTGGTCCTCTCGTTCCAGTGCTGGCTCATCCGGTAGCAGTATATGACTAAATTAGTCAAATACTGCTTTACTCGGCCGAAGGAGGCTTCAGAAGTGCTCCTGAAGAAGGGCGGCCCTGTACTGCGCCTGCGCAAGCACGCTCTCTTGCACGCTCACGCCTGTGCAGTATGGAGCCACACGTCTCCAGGAGGACACGTGTAAGAGATCGCGGAAAAGTCGCCACATGTACTGGCAGCAAGGCGGCTGTTTCCGCGTCGCGGTTTGCACGCTGCAGCGTGCGTCTGGTGTGGCTTGGTCTGTTAGTTCACACAGAATGATGGAGAGCAACGCGCACCAGAAGTCAGGACCTTTATACCAACAGGAGATGTATCAGCTGATCAGGACGATCAGCTGATCCCTGCTGGATTCCTGATTGGCTGAGTGGCTCGGGCGGGGCGGCAGAGTCCTGCAACTATATATACAGCTTGCTTGCCAGTTGCTGGTTGCCTGCCGTTGTGATCACTACGTCGAAGCATTCGGACCATAGTCAGATCCCACAGTGTGTTTGAACCAGGAGGACCTGGGAATTCACACTGAGCCAGATTACTTTTGTTATTATTCTGTTATACTTCAGACTAGTTCTAGGGGTAGAGACCATGGACCTCACACCCAAGACTAGGGAACTTGTGTTATCATTCTGTTATACATCAGACTAGTTCCAGGGTGTAGAGACCACAGACCTCACACCCAAGACTAGGCATTGTTTGATATTTGTTATGACCTGTTGCTTTCCTGACTACTCCTCTGCTTTCTGATTCGGTACCTCGCATATCTGATATACCGTTGCCAAACCCTGCCTGCCCTGGATACCGAATCAGCCTTCTGACTTTGTACTTTGTCTGTCCGTGTGTTGCTGACCTGGCTTGCCTGACCATGAGAGCTATCTCTCTCCACTTAAGAGAATGGCCTCAATTCACTAAGCTTATCTCCTGTCTTTAATAACTCTTCTAGAGTGGTTACCATGGTGATAAGGCATGTAGTATTCAGGAAACATTTTACCTCAGGCAAACCTAAAGTTAACTCTTCTGTCTTTAAGTTAACTCTTTAATCCTTAAAATAACTCCAGAGTTAAAGACAGGCTGTTCATTAACTGCATGTGAAAATAACTACAGAGGAGGTAAATTAACTACAGAAGAGGTAACGTAAGGAATGAAGAGATAAGATAACTCTCTTACTGTGTGGAGGTAAATTTTCTCTTGCCTTATTATCTCCAGCATGATCTTAGTGAATTCAGGCCATAGTCTCCAGATCAGTCAGTGACATCCACCTCCAGGTGTCACTCACTCTCTGGTCCTTCCTACCTTCAGCCTGACTCCACCCCTTGGAGAGTCTCAGGCTGCTGGAAGGTTTCTATACTCTCCATAGCAGTATCTTCTGCACTGCTTAGGGCCACCTGCTCTTCAGGTGGGTTACTCAAAGTCATACTGTTACACCAAACACTCACTAGATACATAATTAGAGGTGTCCAGAGGTTAGCACTATATCCGTATTATTGGTGATTCTGCAGCTCATCCATAATCAGGTATATATCTGTATTCTTGGTGATACTGCAGATCACCAATAATCAGATTCTCTCTGCGAGCTGACACCCATCGTTACAACACGGCTCCCGAAGACTTCCAAATACCCTTTCGGCCGGGGATTGAAACGGGGGAGGAGCCAGCACAGGATAGAGGGCACCGAGAGAGGAGACGGAAGGCTCTATACAACCCAGAGCCTTCCCTCTCCTTAGGTAAGTATTTGCTTAATTTTAAAAAAAAATGCGGTTCCCATTCACTTTAAGAAACTTCACTTGTTATCTATGCAAAAGAGCTGCTCTGAACTCTCTGACTAATTTATTCAGAGAGCAGTGCTAATTTCTGAGGCACTTGTACATCAAAGAAACAGTGAAAGGGCCCTGACACACCAAATAGCAGTTTGTGGGACGTTCAGAGCCGGGACAAGGTCCTCCAGTACCAAGGCTGAGACCCCAAAGTGTGCCCCCCTTTCCCCTTTCCCCCCAGCCGTCATACACTTATTGCTATTAGAGTAAGAGGGGCCCCCAACCCCCCCCCCCTCCCGGAACACCTTAATCTCTAGTTATCTGCCTTGCAGTCACTGCCATGTATCCCCTTTTCTTATTTTTCTCGGCTTCAAACACAATAGGGAAATAATAGCTGAGTGAGATGTGCGCCCCCCCCTACACTGCGCCCTGAGGCTGGAGCCTCTCTCACCTCTGCCTCGGCCTGGCCCTGCACACCATCCTACACTGCGCCCTGAGGCTGGAGCCTCTCTCGCCTCTGCCTCGGCCCGGCGTAGTTTTTTTAAAAAAACTGCAATCTTCGAAAAATTCCAATTGCAGCGATTTTGCCACGATTTTAATGTAAGGGAATTTTAAAAAATGAAAACGACAAGCAAAACACTTTTTAGTGTGTCAGGGCCCAAAGACAACTTCAGATAAGATTTTACTGCAGGGAAGTTTAAAGGGTCATTAGTTCTGCTCTGTTTAATAGTTTAAAATACAGACTATAGTTTGTAAACTGCAAATATTAGAGAATGATGCAATGTTAAAGAAAAAGCTATATAACTGAAAATAAAAATAAGAGACTATTTTCTTTGCTACTAATGTTCTATTCATTATCCGTACTACACCTACAATTCATTATATCATAAGTTTATTTTCCCTTCAGTGTCACTTTAAATTTGCATCTATGACATAATTAGAAGCATGTTTTTTTGACCCATCTTTGCTCATAGCTTTTGTGTCTTTGCTCCGCCCCTCCGTGACATCACAACTGACCACCAATAAAAACGCAGAGACCAGAATTCCCTCAGAAAATTAATTTATTGGTATCAGCAAACATAACTTATATTCTGTTAATATAGCATCTGCGGGGGGTGAAAGCTGCACAGACACGTGAGAGGCGGTACACGTCACTGGCGATCCGCGAAGCGTTCTCTACTCGCCACGAGCGCTAAACAAGCCCACAGTGGCCCAGCCATTGCGTCTCTTCAGGAAAAGACAGAAATAAACACCTTAAAAGTTGTCCTGCAACAGAGTCTGTCTGCAGCTCCGATCAGCCGAGGGACACACAGGAAGGACAGAGCAGCACCCATCAAAATAAATGAGCAAATTCACATCTACAATCAGCACAAATAGCTAATGTACCCTATATACATTCAGAGGGGACGTCACTGTGCCCGGGGTGTCTGGACAGGGGAAGCTGTTACAGGAAAATATTATTCTTAGAACATCTATGTATCTAATCCACAGGTGTAGTTATGCACGGCGTGGAGGCAGCTGCTGCGCATGCATAACTGCCACAGCTGTACCTGCGCATGTAGCATGCGTCTATGCCGTGCGTAAGCCAGCCTGCCCGCCCAAAGCCAGGATAAGCCGCCACCCAGACTAAATCCTGCACCACCCACAGTGGCCATGCCGCCACCCACACTAAATCCTGTACTGCCTACAGTTTCCAAGCCGCCACCCACACTAAATCCTGTACTGCCTACAGTTTCCAAGCCGCCACCCACACTAAATCCTGCACCTCCCACGGTTGCTAAGCCACCACCCACACTAAATTCTACGCCACCCTGTCGCCACAACTCAAAATGTCACGAACGCTCCCACTAAAGCCACGGAGGGGAATGTGGTGGCACCAGATAAGAGGGCATCGGTAGTTACTCAGACGCCACCCACACTAATGCCACGGAGGGGAATGTGGTGGCACCAGATAAGAGGGCATCGGTAGTTACTTGGACACCGCCCACACTAAAGCCACAGAGGGGAATGTGGTGGCACCAGATAAGAGGGCATCGGTAGTTACTCAAACGCCGCCCACACTAAAGCCACGGAGGGGAATGTGGTGGCACCAGATAAGAGGGCACCGGTAGTTACTCAGACACCGCTCCCACTAAAGCCACGGAGGGGAATGTGGTGGCACCAGATAAGAGGGCATCGGTAGTTACTCAGACACCGCTCCTACTAAAGCCACGGAGGGGAATGTGGTGGCACCAGATAAGAGGGCATCGGTAGTTACTCACACACCGCCCACACTAAAGCCACGGAGGGGAATGTGGTGGCACCAGATAAGAGGGCATCGGTAGTTACTCAGACACCGCCCACACTAAAGCCACGGAGGGGAATGTGGTGGCACCAGATAAGAGGGCATCGGTAGTTATTCAGACACCGCCCACACTAAAGCCACGGAGGGGAATGTGGTGGCACCAGATAAGAGGGCATCGGTAGTTACTCAGACACCGCCCACACTAAAGCCACAGAGGGGAATGTGGTGGCACCAGATAAGAGGGCATCGGTAGTTACTCAGACACCGCCCACACTAAAGCCACGGAGAGGAATGTGGGGGCACCAGATAAGACGCCACCCACACTAAAGCCAGTGGGGGGAATCTGTTCAGAATCGGGGATTGCTGGTTATAGAATAACGTGAAAAGCAGTGAAAACATTACGATGGCAAACCGGGTTTTTTTTTAAGCGTACATGTAGGGTCGGTATAACTCTTAAGGTGGCCATACACTAGTAGATTTTTCATCGTCGATATCTGTCCGATTCGATCACTTGATTGATTTTGCTAGAAATCGACCCCGCAAACGATGCTCGATTGATTTTTGACCAAAATCAATTGATGCAGTCAAACGTGCTGGATGGAGGATTTCACTCGAATGACAGTGGGACGGGAGCGGGTCACTAACTGCGTTCAATTATGGACAGACCTGCGCAGCAGCGGCGCTACTCTCATCTGTCCACCCTCGCTTTCTTCCATCCATCATATGGAAAATTGGATAATTAAATGGACATCATGACGCTAACTGGTAGCCCTAATCTGACTGTAACACAAACCAATAGCCACACACTAGCCCTACCCTGAACCCAGCACTATATGAAAGCCGTACGCTAATAGCCCACTCATTTTAAGCACGGAGCAGGAGTCCTTGTCACAGGAGGAGGTGGTGCCATTTGACCTTTTAAACTTCAGCAGCTTCTATTCACATTCATTGTTGTTTATCTAACACACAACCTCCTGCTGTGAGAGCCGCAAACTCACCATCAGTCAGACTTTCAGTACTAATAGCAGCTAAGCATGCACATCTCCAGGAGGCAATGGGAGGGCTAAGATGAGCCAATCACGTGATGGCTGCAGCTGTGGGTATGTATGGGGGCCTGACGAACGCCAACAAATTACCCAGAGAGTTAGGCCTTCTTTCCACGGACTGCTGATAGGCAGTGAAATGCCTCTCAAACTCTAACTGCTTACTTCTGCCTGGTAACTGCTTGCTGAGCACACAGCTCAACAGTTTGTGGAAAGGAGGCCTTACTTGGTTTCCAGAACTTAAAGTGAACCCGAGGTGAGAGTTGTATGGAGGCTGCCATATTTGTTATTTTATTGTAGGCAGTACCAGTTGCTGGGCAGTAGGGATGGCCGCTGGATTCCGCGGAATTCGAAATTCCGCGATTCCGGCCGGAATTGGGCCAATTCCGGCGGTCGGAACGGAATTGCTATAGCTCTAAAACGGAATTCCGCGGAAAATTTTAAAATTCCGCGGAATTTAAATTTATTTCCTCACCTAACTAATTTCTACCTAATTCCCTTCCTCCCTTGCTTCTCCCGGAGGGAGGAGGGTCTCCTCTTCCAGGGAATTGTAGTATTTCAAAAGCCAGCTTACATACCGTGGCTGGGAATTGAACCCAGGTCTGAGTGCATGGTAGGTAGCTCTTCTCACTACTATACCACCACCAACACTACATGCTGAAGCCAGCCTAGCATGTACCATTATGATCAATCCAAGAGAAAAATTAGCTTGCTTAAGGATTTGTAGCATGTCAAAAGCCAACTCACATTGGCTGGGAATAGAACCCAGGTCTGAGTGTGTGGTAGGTAACTCACTTAACCACTATACCACCACCAACACTACATGCTGAAGCCAGCCTAGCATGTACCATTATGATCAATCCAAGAGAAAAATTAGCTCTCTCTCTCTCTCTCTAGGACTTGATGCCATTGAACTAAATTTTCAGCTTAAAACCAATTCCCAGCCACGGTATGTAAGCTGGCTTTTGAAATACTACAATTCCCTGGAATTCCCTCTGGGAGGAGAAAAGATAATAGGGTCTATGGACTACCATATAGGATAAATAAGGTTACTTTAGCGATTTTTTTAAATTTTTCCGACGTAATCCGGAATTCCGCGGAATTTCGCACAAATACGGCGGAATTTTCAAAGCGACGGAATTTAACACTGACAGAATCCGTGATTTCCAGTGGAACTGAATTTGCTTTTTCCGATCATCCTACTGGCTAGTCCTGCTGATTCTCAGACCCTGAACAAGCATGCCGCAGATTAAGTGTTTTTGACATTACCGTCAGATCTGACCAGATTAGCTGCATGCTTGTTTCTGGTGTTATTCAGACACTACTGCAGCCAAATAGACCAACAGGGCTGACAGGCAACTGGCATTGAGTAAAAGGAAAGAAATATGGCAGCCTCCACATCACTCTCACCTCGGGTGTCCTTTAAAGGGAGTTTTCTATATAAAAAAAGTGTGAAATGAAACCAAGTTTCAGAATTTTTAATGTTCCAACATTTGGCACAGCATAATTACTCACACCTACGGTAAGTATTTTTGGATATTTTACATTGGCATTTTAAGGAAAATGTAAATGCTATACATGAAGGCTGCCACTGGAGGGCAGCAGCACACTGCAGAACCTGTTAGGGCGCCACTTTTAAGATACTTTTATTTCCAGAACTTGAGTTTGTGCTTTGTAGTAAAATAAATAAGTAAATAAATACATTTTCAACTCAAATTAAACCTTCAGCCCTGATTTCCTGAGCTCCACATACACATCATGAACCATACCTGTTTTTGCAAAGCCACACCCATTTTAAAGTGGCAGTGTATGTATAACTAAAGCTGTGTAAAATAACGGATATTAAGGGATGGTCATTGAGATGCAAATTATTCAGAGTTGCTGCAGGATTATGCAAATTTTATGTGCAAACCGGTAAGATTTGATTTGTCCGTTTTCCAGCTGCATAAATTTTCATATAAAATGTGCATAATCGAGAATCAACTTGGAATTATTTGCTTTGCATTGCCCCTCCCTACTCGAGGCGGGACTGAAGGCTGATTTACCACGTTTCCTATGAGAGCAGTTAAGGACTCAAAAAGCAGTAATGCCTACATGTAAAAATGTATCGTTTACCTTACAGAAATCAAACTTACAGAGTAGGCCCCGCCCCTTTCTTTGGCCCCCTAAAGAAATCTGTTAAAGAGTTTTAAAGCGGACCTGAACTCAGAACTTCCCTTCTGCTCTATAAGATAAGCAACAGCATAATAACCTTTAAAGAAAAACATTTCTTTGTTACAGCTGATACAAATCCTGCAATAAATCCGCACTGTTTCTACTTCCTGCTTTCATGGAAGCAGACATTGGGTTAACATCCTGTGTTTACAAATGAGCTGCTCTGCCCTGGCAGAGGGGATTCCTGAGCTGACACAGCTGAGAGATCAAATTACAACTTGTGATTAGTCACAGATGAGGGGGTATTAGACAGGCTAAACTCTCTAAATACATACAGGGTGCATTTCTCTGTTTTCCTTCTGTCCTGTGCAAGAGTTCAGCTCCACTTTACAGCGAGTACAAACTCAACATGAGGAAAACAAACAGTTACAACTTGTGAACAAACAGTGCCACCTTGTGGTAAAACCAATTTAAGGTAAGGTCCTTATCAATAAAGCCATGGACAGTGCTGCCCATAATTATTCATACCCCTGGCAAATTTTGACTTAAAGAGTAACTGTTAGCCCCCAAAGTGAAATTTAAATCTCTGCAGCAATGTTTTATTTAGTATTAAAGTGATCCAAAAAGCCAATGCAGAACTTAAAAATCAATATAATTATGTTACTATGTAGCCTTTTGCCTAAGCTAATGACGCAAAGCCGCATATCTGATACTGATGAGCATGCAGAGCATGCCTATGTCTGCCCGACCCCCCTCTCCCCCCCTCTCCCCCCCAGGACCAGGTGCCGATCTATTCGCACCACAAACAGCTGACCGCTCTGACAGGGAGAGAGAGCGGCAGAACTTCCAGCGCCGCCACGCAGAGCAGCCGCCGCCGAGTCACATGTGAGACATGTGAGAGAGATGCACGGCGGCGGCTGCTCTGCGGTGGCGGCGCTGGAAGTGCTGCCGCTCTCTCTCCCTGTCAGAGCGGTCAGCTGTTTGGTGGTGAGAATATATCGGCACCTGGTCCTGGGGGGGAGAGGGGGGTCGGGCAGACATAGGCATGCTCTGCATGCTCATCAGTATCAGATATGCGGCTTTGCGTCATTAGCTTGGGCAAAAGGCTACATAGTAACATAATTATATTGATTTTTAAGTTCTGCATTGGCTTTTTGGATCACTTTAATACTAAATAAAACATTGCTGCAGAGATTTAAATTTCACTTTGGGGGCTAACAGTTACTCTTTAAAGTTATTTTTATTCAACCAGCAAGTCATTTTTTGACGGGAAATGACACAGGTGTCTCCCAAAAGATAATAAGACGATGTACAAGAGGCATTGTGGGAAAAAAAATATTTCTCAGCTTTTATTTACATTTGAGCAAAAAGTGTCCCGTCCAAAATGCTCCAAATCTTTCAAGTTGGAGGGTCTTCTTGCCATCACTCTGATCTTTAGCTCCCTCCACAGATTCTCAATTGGATTCAAGTCAGGACTCTGGCTGGGCAGCACTGTAATAGCATTATTCATTTCACAACCTTTTTTTATATACAGTCACGTCTCTCCTATTTAGTATAAGCTGTTACATGGTACTCATGCCAACAGCAAACAGGTTATAGCCTGTTTTTTTTCTGGGCACTTAGTTTTCTTCAGCAACTGGCTCCCTCCAAATTGACTATAGTAGGCATAGCCAGTTCTTCCACAGTGCAACCAAGGCGGGTTCCTAGGATCTAGTGGATGTTCTGGGGCCAAGCTAACGTCTGAGTCCAAAGCTGCTGCCTAGGGCTGAGGGCAGGGATATTAGATTTAGAGAGGCTCAGTAAGATGTGACTGTCTCTGGATTACATGCAATCGTAATGCAAATTGTATGCAGCTTGCAACTCAAGTCGATTAAATGAACTTCTTGCTGATGTTGGTTCCAAATTGCAGACACTCTGCCTGCTCTAAAACATAAGCCACAGCATGATAACCTTTATAGAAAAACAATTATTCATTCCTATTCATAGAGATCCTAAAAGCTATGACTAAGTGGTGAGTGTAGCTCCGATATGCGTGAGATGATATGGCTCTGTCAAGAACGACATACTGTAAATGAAGATTGGCCTTTTACTTTCTCCCAGTGGAGAAGATTCCTTTTCCTAGTGTCTGGTATTGGTCTGACTGGACCTTCCTGCTCCTGCTTGAGTGGTGAGCAGCGTTTTTCTTACTATACACTAAAAACGTTTTAACTTGAGTTCACAGGGAGCTCTGAAAGGGTTAAGACTTAGTGTTTGCTATATGGGGTGAGCTGCTGCTGCAGAGCTCCTGCAGTCTATTCACAGCTACTAAGAACTAACTAGACACTTTGATCTAAACACACACAGAGCAGTGAATTTCTTCAGCCACTATAGGTGGAATAAAGAATTTTCATTGGGTGCTGTGCAAAAGTTCGGGTCTGCTTTAAGTTGAGAACCCATCCAATGGTCAGTTGATGACATGAATTGTTTCTATAAAGCTCTGCAGGAAATGCATCAGCGCCATATAAATACACTGTAATGTTAGCAGTTATTTCTGCAAATGCTGCTATTTCACTTGAGTGGCAGAGAAGGTGATGGGCATAAAACTTTGGCAACTGTTCATAGAATTTAAGGCGTCTAAAATGAATAACTTAAGTTTCATGTTATTGCATGCTTTTCAGTGTTTGTGTGACAGCTAAAAATATAAACCTGGGGGCTCGTCCGGGACCATCGACAAAAACACAAGACTGTATTTTCCAAACATGGAGATGTGTTTCTGCATCACACCTGCCATCTCAAAAGCTCATGACTTTATTGTAAATCAGTGTGCAGCTTATATGACATCATCACTGAGGGACACTGATGTCGCCCTGACTGCTCTCTCTCTCTCCCTAGGCTTGTGCCCGGTTGGCCTAGTAACTAAAATCTCAGATAAATTTACCCAAAAAGCACAGGTTTCCAAAATAGTAATACTTTAAGACCATTCTTATATAGTTTTAAAAAACAAAGCAAAAAAAAACAATCTATAGGAATCTGTTATACATCGTAACTTCTAATTCAACAAGCACCATCAATACAGCTTCGGGTAGTTCACCTTACATTCGTTGTGGGGGTGAAAGAAACGAAGTATGTACAAGAGAAAAAGTCTTTCATCCAGGCTCAGAAAGAAGATCATATCCCTAGAAAATGATTTTATTTCCAAGTTCAAGGCATTCGATCAGGCTGGTAGTATACCACTGTCTAAACGTCCAGCAGACTGGCTCCCCAGTCCAAGATCAATGTCCGCTTACTGCAAGGGACGTCACTTCCGCATCCATTCCATCCGTTCCAGGCTCCTCAGAGGTGTAGCAGCAGCATTTCGGCCAATGGCAACAGCGACGAGGTCTATGTACAGTTCAGAGTTCACAGAGATAATGAGAGCCACCTGGGAATGCTGTGTGGGGGGTTTGAGACAGGGAAGGACACTGAGGGGATGGCCAGACATCATGGAGTAGCTTCTGTTTCCTCCCAGAATCCCGCACACACAACGTTTGGCTGCCATGGAGTACAAAGCGATGACTGATGGCGAGGAGGAAAAGGACGAGATTCGATTCCACTTTATCAGGCCAGAGAGGCTAAAGAGGCTCGAGATGAGTAGAATCCGGGAACCGGCAATCCAGTGTGGAGTGTGACCTGTAATCGAGAAGACACAAGAAAGTATTAGAAGCAACGTGTAAAATACCCGCGTTAACCCCTAAGTATCAAACCCTCATTTAAAACACATTCTCAATGTGAGAGACACTGAAGCGAAAAAAAAATGATGATATTATGATTTGTATGTGTAGTACAGCTAAGAAATAAAACATTAAGATCAGATACATCAGTCTAATTGTTTCCAGTACAGGAAGAGTTAAGAAACTCCAGCTGTTATCTCTATGCAAAAAAGCCATTAAGCTCTACGACTTTCAAAAGTCGTGGAGAGGGCTGTCTTCTGACTTTTATTATCTCAACTGTTTACTTTTTCTCTGCCAGAGGAGAGGTCATTAGTTCACAGACTGCTCTGAAAGATTCATTTTGAATGCTGAGTGTTGTGTAATCTGCACATATTATAGAATGATGCAATGTTAGAAAAAACACTATATACCTGAAAATAAAAGTATGAGAATATTTTCTTTGCTGCTAATCTTCTAGTAATTATTCATAGTACACAACCAATTCATTATATCATATATTTTTTTTCGCTTCAGTGTCTCTTTAATAAATAAAGCGTTTTAACGGTAATGTGCCAATTTGTAGCTTATTATTATGATTCCTTATCACATCGATCATTTTGTACTTTGCCTGCACTCATATAGGCATTCTATGGAATACTTGGATTTTGTACTTAACCTGTAACATCTACATTAGAAACCAAGTGTTGTATGTGGGCCAATACCAGTCCGTCCATTGGCCAGGAACACCAGCTTCTGCTCTCAGAGTGTTTTCCCAAAGACCTCTTTATTAGTTCACAATAATAATTCATTGTAAAAGGAGTTTGCAACAAGCAACTCCCACAATGCACCTCTCCAGGGCAGTAGGCGGTGCCATGCAAGCCAAGTGTACGTTATGGTTTGGTTCCCACCATTAGTTCTACAATCATGTAAACCAACTTGCAGCCAATGGACACTTTCCTGGCAGTATAGCTTAGAGGCGGACCCAGGGATAACACTAAACATTAATAGCTGTAGGCATGCCATGAATTAGCGTCTCTGATTGGCCGTTCGCACGATAATACTCACCTGCACGTTGCGATTCAAACTGACGGCAGGAAACAACAACCCCTCCATGCTCTCGAAAGCCACAGGACCCTGCTGCTCCTCATTGATGGAGAAAGTCAGGGTTCTCCTGGTGAAGTCCAAGAGGACCCCGACAGTGGCCCCCTTAGTGATGCCTCCTTCAGTCCTGTATGGAGACAAAGCATGGAGTCAGTTTTAAAGCCAAACGCAATTGCCGCACATGTAATGTATTTCAAAGGCATCACATTATTTTTTGCTCCCATATGCAAATTTGTTTTTGAGATGTTTCTACATCATAACCACTTTCCCACCACAGGTTGTTGTCCCATAAAAACCAGAGCAATTTTTTACATTTCACGCTCCTTCCATTAATTCGTTAATAACTTTATCGCTACTTATCACACCGAAATAATTTATATACAGGTAGTCCCCGGTTAACGAACGAGATAGGGACTGTAGGTTCGTTCTTAACCTGAATCTGTTCTTAACTTGGAACACTGTGCTATCTCTGTCCCCTGTACCTCCTCTGTGCCCTCCTGTGCCTTCAGTGTCCTCCTCTGTGTCACCTCTGCCCTCTGTACCTGCATATACAAGTTGAAAAGGCATTTTTTCTTTGAATTTTTAAAACTGATTTTCTCAAAAACTACAAGTCCAATTTGAAAAAAACTGTTTTGACTTGTTCCCACGGAACACAGAATCCATACCGTCCATATCGGCGGGTCGTTTGTAAGTCTGGGACTACCTGTATATTTTTTTGTGGGCAAACCAGGCTTTCTTTGGGTGGTGCTTTTTGCTAAGAATTGACCATGCATTTTAAAGGTGATAAAAGTCATTATTTTTCAGTTTTGAGCCATTACAGTCTTTTGCCCATTGGTCCTGGTTAAGACAACATTTAAATTGTGTCTCTAGAACAATGTATGGTGACAATATTTTATTTGGTGTTTTTTGTTTTCTCATTATACTCTATCAGTAATTACAAGCCCTTTTTGTCAAAAATAACAGTAAATATATCCTCATGACATACATATTTAAAAATTCTCTACGGTAACTATTTAAAGCGGACCTAAACCAAACATTTTTTTAATTCAAAATATCTAGTTGCACCACTCTGACACATACAAAGATAAATAAACACTCCTTCAAGCCTATGAGCATTTCAGCGCATGCTTTTCACCCTTCTCTTTCCATAACTAGGGTTATACTGGGGGCAGCCATTAGCAATTCCTACTTTGCTGGACACCTCCTACTCCACCAGTCTGCCGGATCCTGTCCCGGCAATATGAAAGGAAGGGAGGGGTTCCTCCAATAAATGTAACATATTTTATATTTGTCATCATGGAGCTGAAAAAAGGCTGCTATTTATTACTATAATTTAGAAAATAGATTTTATTTCTGAAATCTTGTATTTTTAATTTGGGTCCACTTTAAGTATTCTTTTTTAAATTCGGTTACTTTGGCGCTTTTTCTTTTGAAAGTATTTTAGTTTGGTAACTATGAGGGTGGGGAGAAGGGCTTAAAGAGAGTCTGAAGTCGTTCACAATACCTCTTTGTATGAAAGCTTCTTCATTACCATAACCCAAGCTGATTCGCCGCAGGGCCGCGGCAAAACAAGGTCTTCTTAATCCCCCCCGGAATCCCCAAGGGAAAATTTGGGGCTCCTTCCAGGTAGAGTCAGAGCTTTGTGCTGTAGTTCTGCCTCTACTCGCGTCCATCTGCGCTGATTGCCGCCTCTCCCCGCCCCTCTCAGTCTTCCTTTACATAGAGGGGCGGGGAGAGATGGCGATCAGCGTAGATTGACTGTACTGGAGGCGGAGCTACAGCACAAAGGTCTGCCTCCCCCGGGCAGCAACATCCACGAAAGTCATGGAATTTTGCCCCGGGATTTGGGGGGTATAAAGCGCCTGTTCTGCTGCATCCCCACAGCGAATCAGCTATGGTTATATTGGTGAAAAAGCCTGCAGCATAAACAGACATTTTTTAAAAGGCTTCAGACTCTCTTTAATGGGTTTGTTACGGGGAATAGGAAATGTATTTTTTTAATGTAATACTACACTTATCCACTAGATGTCCCCACATACTTTCTAATTTTCTAAGTGCTCCCATTCACCAATCAGTGCTCTGCCAGGATTCAACATGAACGCACGCATTTGCGCGGCACTCATGAACGTGAAGTTACGTGTATATATATGTGTGAAATATATATATACTAGAAGATCCAAGCCCGTTTAAAAACGGGGTCTAGGTCTGTTTCTTGCCGCCCCCGATGCATGTTACTGCACATGTGCGCTCACACGCCCGCCAGGCTCCCTAGCCCTGTCCCCCTGAGCTACACAGGGACAGCGTGACGCAGGGACACAGGTTTTATTATAGAGGATATATATATACAATATATATATATATATATATATATATATATATATATATATATATATATATATACACACATATATATGTATTTATCTAAGTATTATAGCACCAACATATTACGCAGCGTTATTGTCTTGTCACTAACTGTCCCTGAGAGGGGTTCACAATCTAGTCCCTATACCCATGGATTTCAAGTGAAGGGGCGTATATATTCGAAGGTCTTTTCTTTTTCTCTTATGATCTGTGTTTCAATGCAAGGTAATTGAGACAAAGAAAATGTGCACAAAAGTTCCGGTTTTGCGTGAGAATTGAGGCATAAGCAGAAGTCGTGGTACCTGTTTGTGTGGGAGTTGTTGTGCATGAACCAGCTGCGGTTGTTGTCCACATACATGGCCCAAGCCTTGTCATCTTTCCCCAGCATGACGTCCTTTATCACCTCTATGCGGGCCACGCCGAAGGCCGGATCGGGGTGATTGTCGTACCGGTCGATGGTCAGCTCCCAGTAGTGGACCCCTTTGGAGAAGCCCGTCTTGCCCAACACCACCCTGTCGTCGTAGCTGTTGCACGTGATGGTCAGGTTGTCATTGGAGAAGATGATGTCAGAGTGGGCGGAGCTAGGGTCAAACGCAAACCAGGCCACTGTCAAAGAATGCGGCAAACAGAGTTTAGTTAAAAAAAATAAAGACAAAAACAAAACAAAAAAAAAATAAAAAACACACTTTCATAAAGTTGAACAGATTGAGCCGACCAGTTTTATACTTTCATTGTAAAAAGACAATCATGCAGAGCAGACGAGTGCAAATAAACAGCAGAATAAACTGGGATTAATAAACTAAACTAATAATGATATGAGAAGAGTAAGACATCTATAATTGGCTATTGCTCGTCATATATGAAGCATGGAAAACCAACTGCAAGGACATTTTTTACTTAATGATTTACATTGTTACTCCATTATTTACATGTGCCACTAACGATTGTAAAACAAATGAGAAAAAAACAAATAAAAAAAGTTCTCCCTGCACAGCAGCTGTTCTTGCCTTTCACTAGAGGGCGCTGTTGAGAAATAGACAGGCTCTGCATTCAGCTTAGTAAAAGCCTGTCTGCACCATCCAACAGGACCTTCTAATCATGCTCAACAAGTACTGGGAAGTCAGAAGGCCACTGGTTGTTAAACTCCCTCCTCCTCTGCAGAGATGAGGCTTCCTGTGCATTAACCCTTCACAATCCATGCCTGTGATCGCCACATCCTCCCAGCACTTCATTTTTTCCAGTGTGTTGGGGGAATGTCGGTGATCGTAAAAATGCTGCAGGGACTTTGTCTGACACTTTGATGCGCATAGGGTGGCACCGTGCCTGAGCTAAATCCGGCAACGGCGACCATATGACAAGCCCGAATGTGCCGGATGGGGCCACCGGTGATCAAAGTGAAGAGGCTAACACTGTGCTGGATTTTATCCGGCAACAGCGCCACCTAGTGACATCCATTTTTCCTATGTCAGACTTTACCCATCTTTTGGGCCGATACTGGGAAATATTGGATACTGGCCGATAGGATTAGGAAGGATTACCTTTCTGCTGCAGGCGCGGCACTAGTGCATGTATGTGCTTTTACCAAACTATATTTCTATTTGAAATATCAGTTTTAGGTGGAATTACCTTTATTGGAAACCGTTTCTACCTGGAGTCTACACTGCGGCTGCACACGAAAATCGGAGGCTTGATAAAATAATATCGCTAAAAATACTTTACAATAGAAGACCAACAAATATACCCCTGTGGAGCAGAACAGCCGCTATATGTCTTCCACAGGAAGTGGATTCCTGCTTATTCTCTCCATAGGAAGTGGATTCCTGCTTGTTCTCTCCACAGGAAGTGGATTCCTGCTTATTCCCTCCACAGGAAGTGGATTCCTGCTTCTTCTCTGCACAGGAAGTGGATTCCTGCTTCTTCTCTCCACAGGAAGTGGATTGCTGCTTCTTCTATGCCCAGGAAGTGGAATCCTGCTTCTTCTCTGCCCAGGAAGTGGATTCCTGCTTCTTCTCTGCCCAGGAAGTGGATTCCTGCTTTTTCTCTGCCCAGGAAGTGGATTCCTGCTTTTTCTCTGCCCAGGAAGTGGATTCCTGCTTCTTCTCTGCACAGGAAGTGGCTTCCTGCTCCTTCTCTGCCCAGGAAGTGGATTTCTGCTCCTTCTCTGCCCAGGAAGTGGATCCCTGCTTCTTCTCTGCCCAGGAAGTGGATTCCTGCTTCTTCTCTGCCCAGGAAGTGGATTCCTGCTCCTTCTCTGCCCAGGAACTGGATCCCTGCTTCTTCTCTGCCCAGGAAGTGGATTCCTGCTTCTTCTCTGCACAGGAAGTGGATTCCTGCTTCTTCTCTCCACAGGAAGTGGATTCCTGCTTCTTCTATGCCCAGGAAGTGGAATTCTGCTTCTTCTCTGCCCAGGAAGTGGATTCCTGCTTCTTCTCTGCCCAGGAAGTGGATTCCCGCTTCTTCTCTGCCCAGGAAGTGTATTCCCGCTTCTTCTCTGCCCAGGAAGTGGATTCCCGCTTCTTCTCTGCACAGGAAGTGGCTTCCTGCTCCTTCTCTGCGCAGGAAGTGGATTCCTGCATCTTCTCTGCCCAGGAAGTGGATTTCTGCTCCTTCTCTGCCCAGGAAGAGGATCCCTGCTTCTTCTCTGCCCAGGAAGTGGATTCCTGCTCCTTCTCTGCCCAGGAAGTGGATTCCTGCTTCTTCTCTGCCCAGGAAGTGGATTTCTGCATCTTCTCTGCCCAGGAAGTGGATTTCTGCTCCTTCTCTGCCCAGGAAGTGGATCCCTGCTTCTTCTCTGCCCAAGAAGTGGATTCCTGCTCCTTCTCTGCCCAGGAAGTGGATTCCTGCTTCTTCTCTGCCCAGGAAGTGGATTTCTGCTCCTTCTCTGCCCAGGAAGTGGATCCCTGCTTCTTCTGTGCCCAGGAAGTGGATCCCTGCTCCTTCTCTGCCCAGGAAGTGGATTCCTGCTTCTTCTATGCCCATGAAGTGGATTCCTGCTTCTTCTGTGCCCAGGAAGCGGATTCCTGCTCCTTCTCTCTGCATGGAGTGGATTCCTGCTTCTTCTCTCCACAGGAAGTGGATTTCTGCATCTTCTCTCCACAGGAAGTGGATTCCTGCTTCATCTCTACACAGGAAGTGGATTCCTGCTTCTTCTCTCCACAGGAAGTGGATTCCTGCTTCTTCTCTCTGCCCAGGAAGTGGATTCCTGCTTCTTCTCTCTGCAGGAAGTGGATTCCTGCTCCTTCTATGCCCAGGAAGTGGATTCCTGCTTCTTCTCTGCCCAGGAAGTGGATTCCTGCTCCTTCTCTCTGCGCAGGAAGTGGATTCCTGCTTCTTCTCTCTGCAAGAAGTGGATTCCTGCTTCTTCTCTCTGCAAGAAGTGGATTCCTGCTTCTTCTCTGCCCAGGAAGTTGATTCCTGCTTCTTCTCTGCCCAGGAAGTGGATTCCTACTTCTTCTTTGTGCAGGGAGTGGATTCCTGCTTCTTCTTTGCGCAGGAAGTGGATTCCTGCTTCTCTTCCCGGGAAGTGGATTCCTGCTTCTTCTCTGCCCGGGAATTGGATTCCTGCTTCTTCTCTCTGCCCAGGAAGTGGATCCCTGCTTCTTCTCTGCCCAGGAAGTGGATTCCTGCTTCTTCTCTCTGCAGGAAGTGGATTCCTGCTTCTTCTCTACCCAGGAAGTGGATTCCTGCTTTTTCTCTGCCCAGGAAGTGGATTCCTGCTTCTTCTCTGCACATGAAGTGGATTCCTGCTTCTTCTATTTGCAGGAAGTGGATTCCTGCTTCTTCTCTGCCCAGGAAGTGGATTCCTGCTTCTTCTCTGCACAGGAAGTGGATTCCTGCTTCTTCTATTTGCAGGAAGTGAATTCCTGCTTCTTCTCTGCACAGGAAGTGGAATCCTGCTTTTTCTCTGCCCAAGAAGTGGAATCCTGCTTCTTCTCTGCCCAAGAAGTGGATTCCTGCTTCTTCTCTGCACAGGAAGTGGATTCCTGCTCCTTCTCTGCACAGGAAGTGGATTCCTGCTTCTTCTCTGCACAGGAAGTGGATTCTTGCTTCTTCTCTGCACAGGAAGTGGATTCCTGCTTCATCTCTACACAGGAAGTGGATTCCTGCTTCTTCTCTCCACAGAAAGTGGATTCCTGCTTCTTCTCTCCACAGAAAGTGGATTCCTGCTTCTTCTCTCCACAAGAAGTGGGTTCCTGCTTCTTCTCTCCACAGGAAGCAGATTCCTGCTTCTTCTCCCCGCAGGAAGTGGATTCCTGCTTCTTCTCTGCACAGGAAGTGGATTCCTGCTTCTTCTCTGCGCAGGAAGTGGATTCCTGCATCTTGTCTTTGACGGGTCTCTTCTCATTCGTTGTCCTGATAACCATGGTAAATTCTAGAGCCAGATTTTGCACCATCAGCCACCATCTCCAGTACTTGGCTCTATCCTAAGGTCAGAGGGTCAGCTACTAACTTACCATGGCTGCGGAACAGACAGACGTTAGAGAGACATCCGCCAGTGATGCTCCATGCGATGCCAATCTTTCTGACCCATCAAATTTACAGTACTTCTTGCCAATTCTAAATGGCCCAATATGAAAATATTCTGCATGTAAGTCAGAATTATTAGCTTTGATGTGCATCTCTAGACCGCCATACTGGGTAACCGGGGACCAAGGAGAAGAAGAATGGGGTCATGGGGCAAAGCCAGGCGATTTGGCACCGGCAATGCAATACCATTCCTTCCCTGATCTTCAGTTCCAGGACCAGTCGCCGGTGCCAGACTCCCACAGGGACACCACACCTTCCCCGGTCTTCAGTTCCAGGACCGGTCACCGGTGCCAGACTTCCACAGGGAAACGGCACCTTCCTCGATCTTCAGTTCCAGGACCAGTCGCCGGTGCCAGACTCCCACAGGGACACCATGCCTTCCCTGGTCTTCAGTTCCAGGACCAGTTGCCGGTGCCAGACTCCCACAGAGACACCATTCCTTCCCTGGTCTTCAGTTCCAGGACCAGTCGCCGGTGCCAGACTTCCACAGGGAAACGGCACCTTCCCCGATCTTCAGTTCCAGGACCAATCACCAGTGCCACACTCCCACAGGGACATGGCACCTTCCCCGATCTTCAGTTCCAGGACCAGTCACCAGTGCCACACTCCCACAGGGACATGGCACCTTCCCCGATCTTCAGTTCCAGGACCAGTCACCAGTGCCACACTCCCACAGGGACATGGCAACTTCCCTGATCTTCAGTTCCAGGACCAGTTGCCAGTGCCAGACTCCCGCAGGGACACCACACCTTCCCTGGTCTTCAGCTCCAGGACCAGTCGCCGGTGCCAGACTCCCGCAGGGACACCACACCTTCCCTGGTCTTCAGCTCCAGGACCAGTCGCCGGTGCCAGACTCCCGCAGGGACACCACACTTTCCCTGGTCTTCAGTTCCAGGACCAGTCGCCGGTGCCAGACTCCCGCAGGGACACGCCTCCTGCAGGGACACACCTCCTGCAGGGACACGCCTCCTGTACTCACACGCTTGAAGAACAAACTTGGAGACGGCACACAAATGGCTTCAGCAAACACAAGGGCGCCACCCCAACACATGCTTTGTTACTTTATTTGCCATAATAGAGCTTATATTTGCTAAAGGTATTCAAGTGCTGAACTTTGTTCTTCGATTTGGGCACCAGCAACTGCTAAATCAAAACTTTATTGGCTACAACAAAAATATCGGTCAATGCCAGTAAATGAAAAATGTATCCGCATACGAGCCGAGGACAGTGATGGATGGGATGCCGATATACCTGATCATACGCTGATAAACCTTACACCCGCTACCTGGCATTGTTTTATGAATACCCCCCATAGTTGGTACTCATTCATCCTTATGGACCTCACAAGGGCAGAGGATACACCGGACACCACTGGGAAGAGTGTTTCACGTGTTGTTAAGTTGCAGTCACATGACTTTATTCTTTTTACTGATTTAAAGGTCTTTAAGAAAAGCAACACTCCGAAATGTTGTATTTGGATATAGACAACAAGGTGAAGACAGCTCACCCCAAGTCCTGCTGTAAGGAGCTGAAAGAGTTAAATAAAAATGAACAAAAAAGTTTACTTACAAAAAAAATACGTTAGCTTCGGCAAACAAAAACCAACACAGGAAGCGGCACAAAAAAGCTGCTATACGGTACTGATTGCAACACAACGCGGTAGCCAAGACTGCATCGCTTAAAGCGGTCTAACACCCAGCATTTCAACTTTGCCTTAAAAGATTTCTTACAGCTTAGAAACTATTATGCCAGATTTTTTTTAAAACAGAAATTCACTGAATGGGTTAAACATGACATTTTAGTGTTGCATTTAGCTAGAAATCAGCGTCCCTGCTGAGGTTTAGATACAAATGTATCATGTTTTGAGTGTAAATAAACAAAAGCCTCTAAGAGAGCACAGAGGGCTTCCCAGACAGGCTTTTCAGAGGTTTATTTGCATTCCAAACATGATACATTTGTATCTAAACCTCAGCACAGATGCGGATTTCTAGCTAAATACAGCACTAAAGTGTCATGTTTAACCCATTCAGTGAATTTCTGTTTAAAAAAAATCTGGCATAATAGTTTCTAAGCTGTAAGCAATCTTTTAAAGCAAAGTTGAAATGCTGGGTGTTAGGCCGCTTTAACGGCGACGGCAAAAAAGCTGCATGCTAACGAACAGCGAGTAGGTTGAGTTGCATGCGACTCACGGATTGCTCCCTCCTTCAGGCGATCCATACCTGCCACCAGTTTTTTTATGTCAACTGTTGGGTGTCCGGCAAACAGCATGCAGGGTAGAGACAGGTGCTCTTGGTTGGTAATCAACATGGCAAAAGAGGCATCATCATCAACAACACACAGGACTCCCGCGACAGGTGGACAGAGCGGGGCCAGACTGAGAACCTCTGCCGGATCTTATTCTTGTGGAGATTTCCCATAGCTTTCTTTCCCGGAAATACTAAAGGGTGTAGACCTGGGGGCCGCAGGAGGCAAAGTCAGGATGAGGCTGGGCCGCATAAGGAATTTCACAATCGCGGCGCATCGCCGCCTCTGCCCGCCCCTCTCACTCTTCCTTCACAGAGAGGGGCGGGGAGAGGCAGCGATCCGTGCGGCGATTGACGTCAGGAGGGGCAGAGCTGAAGCTGAAAGCTCTGCCCCTTCCAGGAAATGCCGGCGGATTGCCCCCCGGGCGATTTGGGGGCTCTGCAGCCCTTGTTTAGCGGCGGGGATGCGGCGGATTACTTGGGAGCACTGAAGCGAACTATAAGGAAGCTTTTGCCGGCGAGGGCCACAAAATATTGTATCGAGGGCCGCAAATGGCCCGCGGGCCGCGAGTTTGAGACCCCTGGTGTAGAACCTGGTACACATCTTCAATGTGAATTGGACAACTTTGCCACCTTCATATAGTATGAGGACCAACAGATTTTGAACACTATGAGCAGAATGTGTAGGTGAGCTCTCATACTACGTGGAGGTAGTAAAGTTGGTCAGTGATTGGCCAATCAAAGTTGAAGGTGTGTACCAGGCTTTTGTTTGCCGAAAGGGGCGGACTATCCCGCTCCCGTCACAGGTGCCCCAGTTGCAGATTCATCTTCAATTCCTGTGACAACTGGGAAGTTTTAAAATTCACACCTTTTTTTATTTTTAGAAGATGTTTTTTCATTTGTAAGGCCTAATGTACAAACTTGCACACTGCAATATTACCGTTACTAACGTCAGCAGAGTACCGTGTGTTGCGCAATTAGCGCGGCCCGCAGTACATGGGCAATGTGCATTGTGCTATTAGCGTAACCCATGTTACCAAAACAACTTGTGCATTGGCCTTGTGGTAATTGCATGCGAGGTACTCTGCTGTGATTTGTTCCTGAAATATTGATGTAGGTTCGTCCATTAGGCCTATAAAGAGCAAATTATTCAGTTCTACTGAGCAAAGAGGCACCTAGGCAGCAATAAAGTTTAGGAACTACAGTTAAGGTGATTGTGAACAATGCAAAGCAAACAATCATATTGGGTAGTGCCACATTTGAACCCGTTTTGGCTGTAAAAATAATTTTTCTATCTTCCATTGTTTTTGCAATATTAACGTTTTTAGTAAAGGTTAAAAGTTGCCCAGCTGTACACTGACATTTTTCAAGATGAAAACAGCACTGTTTTTCAGCACAAAAGGGCACAAACCTAGCAGTTTTTACTTTTGCTAATTGTGTGTGTGTGTGTGTGTGTGTGGGGGGGGGAGGGGTGGGGGGGAGGGGGGTCTCTCCCTGGCCACGTCCCCTGCCGCTCCTCCACCTCCCTGCAAGCTGAGAGAGAGAGAGATCTCTCTCCTCCAGCGTTGTGACCCAAAGGTCACGAAAGTGAAAGTGGGCCAGTAAGTAAATAAGAGATGCCTACTGGCTGAACCATTTCCAGTAAGCATGCCAATTTTGCAGATGTTAATTGATTTACCGTGCCTGGCTGAAGGTATAAAACAGTGTAAGCATGATAAAACAGTTTTGTATGTTAAAGGAACAATATAGTGAAAATCATACAATTTGGAATACATGCAAGCACATATAGGGCTTGATTCACAAAGCGGTGCTAACTGTTAGCACGCCTGTGAAAACCCCCTTAGCACGTCTAAACAAGCTTTTCGCGCATAAAGCTTTACGCGCGCAAAACTTTATGCGCATAAAACTTTACGCGCGTACTGCACAGAGCGCAGGGCGCTCCGCGCGAAGTGCCCATTAAAGCCTATGGGACTTAGTGCGCGTTAAAACTTTGCGCGCGTAAAAGTTTGCGCGCGCAAAGTTAGCGCGCGATCTGATTGAGAAATCCGGTGCTAACCTACTTAGCACCCTGGTTAGCGCGTCTAAAGACTTTAGACGTGCTAAGTAGGTTAGCACCGCTTTGTGAATCAAGCCCATACAGTAAATACGAAGTACAGTTCTTCCGGAGTAAAATGAGACATACATTACTTTTCTCCTATGTTGCTGTCACTCACAGGAGATAATAGAAATCTGGCAGAACGGACAGGTTTTGGACTAGCCCATCTCCTCATGGGGGGTTCTCAGGGTTTTCTTTATTTTCAAAAGCACTTAGTGAATGGCAGTTGCTCTGTCTAACTGCTGGCCAGCATCTTTATATTATTTCTCTTCAGGGCGTGTCTTTATAAAGAATAAAGGCCATGCTGGGAATCCCCCATGAAGAGATGGACTAGCCCAAAACCTGTTGGTAATGTCAGATTTCTACTACCTACTGTAAGTGACAGCAACATAGGAGAAAAGTCATTTATGGCTCATTTTACTCTGGAAGAAACATACTTCTTATTTGTATGTGTTTACAGGTATTGAAAATGTTATATCTTTTTTTGCGATAGTGATCCTTTTAATGATAAGCAGTTTACGCCCTCCCCCCATCAACATACAATACTGGTCTATCATGCTTACCTAAATACAGTGGCTTGCAAAAGTATTCGGCCCCCTTGAAGTTTTCCATATTTTGTCACATTACTGCCACAAACATGAATCAATTTTATTGGAATTCCACATGAAAGACCAATACAAAGTGGTGTACATGTGAGAAGTGGATCGAAAATCATACATCATTCCAAACATTTTTTACAAATAAATAACTGCAAAGTGGGGTGTGCGTAATTATTCAGCCCCCTTTGGTCTGAGTGCAGTCAGTTGCCCATAGACATTGCCTGATGAGTGCTAATTACTAAATAGAGTGCACCTGTGTGTAATCTAATGTCAGTACAAATACAGCTGCTCTGTGACGGCCTCAGAGGTTGTCTAAGAGAATATTGGGAACAACAACACCGTGAAGTCCAAAGAACACACCAGACAGGTCAGGGATAAAGTTATTGAGAAATTTAAAGCAGGCTTAGGCTACAAAATGATTTCCAAAGCCTTGAACATCCCACGAAGCACTGTTCAAGCGATCATTCAGAAATGGAAGGAGTATGGAACAACTGTAAACCTACCAAGACGAGGCCGTCCACCTAAACTCACAAGCCGAACAAGGAGAGCGCTAATCAGAAATGCAGTCAAGAGGCCCATGGTGACTCTGGACGAGCTGCAAAGATCTACAGCTCAGGTGGGAGACTCTGTCCATAGGACAACTATTAGTCATGCACTGTACAAAGTTGGCCTTTATGGAAGAGTGGCAAGAAGAAAGGCATTGTTAACAGAAAGCATAAGAAGTCCCGTTTGCAGTTTTCCACAAGCCTTGTGGGGGACACAGCAACCATGTGGAAGAAGGTGCTCTGGTCAGATGAGACCAAAATGCAACTTTTTGCCCAAAATGCAAAACGCTATGTGTGGCGGAAAACTAACACTGCACATCACTCTGAACACACCATCCTTACTGTCAAATATGGTGGTGGCAGCATCATGCTCTGGGGGTGCTTCTCTTCAGCAGGGACAGGGAAGCTGGTCAGAGTTGATGGGAAGATGGATGGAGCCAAATACAGGGCAATCTTGGAAGAAAACCTCTTGGAGTCTGCAAAAGACTTGAGACTGGGTCGGAGGTTCACCTCCCAGCAGGACAATGACCCTAAACATAAAGCCAGGGCAACAATGGAATGGTTTAAAACAAAACATATCTATGTGTTAGAATGGCCCAGTCAAAGTCCAGATCTAAATCCAATCGAGAATCTGTGGCAAGATCTGAAAACTGCTGTTCACAAACGCTGTCCATCTAATCTGACTGAGCTGGAGCTGTTTTGCAAAGAAGAATGGGCAAGGATTTCAGTCTCTAGATGTGCAAAGCTGGTAGAGACCTACCCTAAAAGACTGGCAGCTGTAATTGCAGCAAAAGGTGGTTCTACAAAGTATTGACTCAGGGGGCTGAATAATTACGCACACCCCGCTTTGCAGTTATTTATTTGTAAATAATGTTTGGAATCATGTATGATTTTCGTTCCACGTCTCACATGTACACCACTTTGTATTGGTCTTTCAAGTGGAATCCCAATAAAATTGATGCATGTTTGTGGCAGTAATGTGACAAAATGTGGAAACCTTCAAGGGGGCAAAATACTTTTGCAAGCCACCGTATTTTAATAACAGCATACATCTTCAGCCAGGAACAAAACAACATCAACATTCAAAATCAGCTAGCTAGACTGCTGGCTTTACCAGATTATATCTCGTTCGCTCATTAGAACTGAAGACATTGCTCTGTACGAATGATGCAACTTCTAATTCATGTCAATTTGGGTTGGAAAGTTTAGAGAAATAACCCCAACAAGGCCACAGACAACAACAAAATCCAGGCAGAGGTTCTGACCCTTCCTGACAATAGCCAAGACAATAAATAATATGGCTGAGAATCCACTTGGAAAACAAAAACACATGGACATTATTTTAATAAAATAAACAAAAAAGTAAGAAAGAAAGAAATACATGAAAACTCTTCTAATCGCCCTATGCAAGCCCAACTGCAACCAAAACTATTATTTTAAGCTGTGGATAAGGGAAACCAGAATGCAAAACCTATCTTGGGTCTCAATTGCTGCGTATGTCCCTGTTACGGAAAATATTACCCCACTTCCTGTTCAGCTGACTAGCGGTCACTGGCACAGGAAGTGAGGTGAATCTCTGTAACGGTGACAGAGGCAGCAATTATGTAAACTTCCTGTTAGAGAGAAGAAGAGTTTGAAACTCTGTGTTTTTCTTTATAACTGTTACTTCCTCTCCCAGTGACACCCAGGCCTCAGCGTCAATGTTCAGACAGGAAGTGAGGTCACTTATTCTGCAACAGTCACTCCGATGGCAGTAACCGTCTGACAGTGGTTCAAACATTTCCCCGCTGTAACAGGAAAAAAACCAAAGATGGCTAAAATTGGACTTTAACTTACTTTGAGTTTACTTTTTAAAGTCAAAACTGTCTCTTGAATGAGTTGCCAGATGAAAGATGAAATCAGGCTTACAGTGGGGGGTGCCTCCTCTTTAAGATAGTAGGAGGAGCAGAAGATTTCTTAAAGCACAAATCTAGTAGCAAAGCAAATTAGTGTTTCAAATAAGACACAGAAGCAGCTTTAAACTATCGACAGGACAGGGTACCTTTTCTGGAGTATTCCTGGAGGTCCAATGAGAGCGGCCTGCTTCTGCGGGGCCGCCTGGTGATACGAGCCCGCTCCCGCTCCCTCCGGCCACAAGTGGTCGCTGTTGGGAGACGGGAGACAGGCTGCTCATTCAGAATATGACTAGGCCTTACCTCCCTAATCTCCGACCACCTCTATAGTTCTCTTTAAAGATAGAATCACTACCCGACCTACACAACGCTACAGTAATATCTGCCTCTCTCTATTATCTGTCCCTCTCTATCCCCAGAATACCAGTATTATCAGTCAGTTCCGCCCCGCCTGGGCATTCAGCTATTCTACGCCTGAGTGGAGAAAGGCCTGTCCAGTCTACAACTAGTCTAGTCGTATTTCTCCAGGGAATATATACTGGCGGTAAAGCAATGACATCCTATTATAGGATAGGGCGTCCCTCATCAGAGATTCAGCAAATCACAGGTTGCCGGGTGGGGGAATTGTACATCACAGACACACGCACCATTCAGACCAGCTTATAGACCTACGCGGGTCTCACATGCAACTATAGTGTCATTTCATTGGCTGAGCCAGGAAACACAAAACCGAAAGGAGAACTTTATGAAGAGTCATTGAATTAGACATTATGTGGGAATTTCACTGGTAATTTATCCTAACTCACCAAATATATATATAAAAAAAAAACAAAAACATTTATATCGCGCTTTTCTCCTCTTTACTCAAAGCGCCAGAGCTGCTGCCACTAGGGGGAGCTCCATAGGCAGTAGCAGTGTTAGGGAGACTTGCCTAAGGTCTCCTTACTGAATAGGTGCTGGCCTACTGAACAGGCAGAGCCAAGATTCGAACCCTGGTCTGCTGTGTCAGAGGCAGAGCCCTTACCCAGTACACTATCCAGCCGCTGATAAACACTTTATATGTCCTCCTTATTACATGGTCTCCTACATTAAATATGCCCACATGAATGCACAATCCACCTCATGTGTCTACATCACTTCCTGTCACTCCTAATTTGTTGCCACTGCTTGAAACCTGTAGTGTCTGTATCGTAGTCTTGGACTTGGGCCAATTTAGGTGGAAGCCAATTAACTTATCTGTACGTTTTTGAGATGTGGGAGGAAACCAGAGTGCCTGGAGAAAACTCACGCAGCCACGGGAAGAACATTGTGTAGATAGAGCCCAGACTGCACACTATCATTGCACGATACATACACAGACATATGACTATGGTAGGATTAGAGTGTGAGCTCCTCTGAGGACAGTCAGTGACATGACTATGTACTCTGTACAGTGCTGCAGAAGATGTCAGTGCTATATAAATACATAATAATAATATGGTAGGACATTACACTATGGTTATGGTAGGATTAGAGTGTGAGCTCCTCTGAGGACAGTCAGTGACATGACTATGCACTCTGTAATGTGCTGCAGGAGAGGTCAGTGCTGTATAAATACATAATAATAATATGGTAGGACATTAGACTATGACTATGGTAGGATTAGATTGTGAGCTCCTCTGAGGACAGTCAGCGACATGACTATGCACTCTGTAATGTGCTGCAGGAGAGGTCAGTGCTGTATAAATACATAATAATAATATGGTAGGACATTAGACTATGGTTATGGTAGGATTAGAGTGTGAGCTTCTCTGAGTACTCTGTAAAGTGCTGCAGAGGATGTTAGTGCTATATAAATACTAAATAATAATAATTTTCAGCCTGTTTCTCCCAGAGTAAAATCCACTGTAAAATATGTTTCCCCTGTTTTCCTGTCCCATACAGTAGGCAGTGAAAATCCAATTTTGGACTAGTCCATCTCCTTAAAGGGAACCAGAGATGAACGATTTACACAAAATAAACATATCAGTTGATTGCTTGTAAAGAATAAATGCTCTACCTGATAATTTCGACACTCTGGTGTGCCTTTTTGAGTGTTTTTTATCCATTTTTGCTCCAGGAAATATCCAATATGGCCGCCAGGTTTTAAGCTGTTCTGGATGTGCTGTCTAGCCTCTGAGACTATAGACAAGCAGGGACAGGGCTGCTGCAGGCTTTCATCTGTCTGCTTTCAACTTTATTATTCTGACATGCTGTGTGGCTGCCTGTAGGAAGTGTCTCTCATATAAATGAAACTGCATACAGTAGATAATGACAGGCTGCACACAGATACACTTGTCTGTTTCAGAGATTCTTTCTCGGCAGCAGAAGCCCCTCCCATCTCAACAGCTCTGAGTATGAAATCTGAGCCAGGAGGGGGCAGGCTTGGGCTTGAAAAGACCACAGAAGAGTGACTCAGCTATAATGATTTCAGGTCAAACCTCGACTGAGCCAGTCGGTGGATTCTTATCACAGCTGATAACAGATAGATTAGACTGAGAAGAATAAAGCTAAAAGCATGGTAGGTGTTTACTGTCATGTTCCCACTGATAAATGTAATAAAATACATGAGGGTGCTTCCTCTCTGGTTCTATTTAAGGTGGATTCTCAGTTATATATTTATTTTCAAAAGTACTTATAGAATGGCACTTTCTTAGTCCAACTGCCAAAATAGTGTGAAAGTGAGAAGGGAAGCTGGGTGATATCATTAGATCCTTTTCCAGGGAGTGATTTTGAAAAGAATAAAGGTAATACTGAGAATTCTCCATGAGGAGATGGACTAGTCCAAAATCTGTTAACAGATACACAGCTAAGGAAAGGGAAGCATAGAGCCTCCCCGGCCTTCCCTCCGTCCCCTCGTTCCAGCGATGTACCCTGGTGAAGTTCAGCAACAGTATACCTCCTCGTCCCTCCCCGGCACATGCGCCAGTCTGAAGGCTGACGGAGGAGGACGGAGAGGTACTGCACTAAGCTGGCTGATGAACTTCACAGGGAACAGCGCTGGAATAAGAGGACAGACACAGGACTGGGAATACTCTCTCCTATCCAGAGCCTCCCATCTACATAGTAAGTATCTATGTTTATGTCTATTTGCTTCAGATTTACTTAAAGCAAACCTGCAGTGAAAATAAACGTATGATACAATAAATTGTATGTGTAGCCCAGCTAAGAAATAGAACATTAGCAGCAAAGAAAAGAGTTGCATAGTGTTTTCCAGTGCAGAAAGAGTTAAAAAAAACTTCAGTTGTAACCTATGCAAAAAGGCCTCTCTGAGCTCTTCGTGCCACTGGGTGGAATACAGGCCTGTTTTCTAAAGCACTTAACCACTTAAGGACCAGGGGTGTTTTGGCTGATCTGTGCTGCGTGGGCTCTCCAGTCCACAGCACAGATCAGGAATGAGGCAGGGCGTTCAGATTTCCCCCTTTTTACCACTAGGGATGTCCTGCTGGGGGGGTCTGATCGCCGCCGCTCTGTACGGCCGAGCCAGGGGGGGTTGTTGGCTCATCAAAGCCCCCCTCCGCAGCGATTTTCCGCCTCCCTCTCTTTCCCTCCCTCCCCTCCTTCCCCTGGGCGGTGCAGCGCCGTATGATGTAAACGGCAGGGATTTCTTCCCCAGGTGTTTACAATTAGCCTGCAAGCTGCGATCTGAGGCTCGCAGGCTGTTCACGGAGACACCCTCCGTGAACTGACATGGAATGGTCGGTTCCATGTAAATCCACTTACGACGCCTATCGGCGTTAGGCGGTCGTTAAGTGGTTTTTAAAGAGAAACTCCGACCAAGAATTGAACTTTATCCCAATCAGTAGCTGATACCCCATTTTACATGAGAAATCTATTCCTTTTCACAAACAGACCTTCAGGGGGCGCTGTATGACTGATATTGTGGTGAAACCCCTCCTACAAGAAGCTGTGAGTACCGTGGTACTTCTGGCAGTTTCCTGTCTGTGAACCTTGTTGCATTGTGGGAAATAGCTGTTTACAGCTGTTTCCAACTACCAAAAAAGCATGCAGCAGCTACATCACATCAAAACAGCCAAGAGAAAGTGAGAGACAGCTTGAGATAAGATTCTAGTGCAGAAAAGTTCAAAGGGTCATTATATCTGCTTTGTTTTATAGCTTAAAAGACAGAGTGTGGTTTTAAAACTGCAACTGTGACAGTATGATGCAATGTTATAAATAAAGATCTATAACTGAAAATAAAAATATGAGATTCTTTTCTTTGCCACTAATGCTCTATTTGATAGCCATACTAGACATACAATTCATCATTGCCGCGGAATAGGTTGGCGCTTAATAAATCGAGAATAATAATTATATCATACTTTTTTTCACATTAGGTTGCTTTAAAGCAGAAAGTCCTGTATTTTGCATTTCGTTTTGCCGATTCTTATCTCATTTTTCTAGTTCCTAAACATAACACCTCAGGATAGCTTTCAGATTGCTCTTCCCTGCTTTTGCGCGCTGTGACGTGGTGCGCTCTTTGCTTCCAATATTACCCCTTTTATTTATGGCATTTAAAGGGCACAGATGATAAACAATGGGGGCCGGGGGTCTTAGAGACGCATATCAGCATCAAATGCATAAAATGGCAGTCGTCTGTCACGCCATCCGCTGCCGCACTGTCAGATAAACAAAATAATAACAGCGTAAAGCAAAGTGGCAAACGACAGTCAGCGACAGCACTCAGCCTTTCATGTCTTAGTAAACTGTTATTATTTGTATTATTGTGCAGCACAATCCCAGCTTTATCGCAATCGCAGCAAACCTGACGGTTTTAGGTATGAGTAATGAGGGGGGATGCGTTGCCATGGGAACACCTCTCATTCTCCTTCTCCGTACGCGGCCATTTTAATGAATTGGCCTGCAAGTCCTCTGCAGATAAAGATACAGGCTGAGGCCTGGCGCTCCACACAGGACCAGAAGATAAAGTCCAGGAGTTTGTATCCTGAAATTAATATCTAAAAGATCAGATTTGGGGTTGGACATTTTTGCACTTAAATGCAATGCACAGTCATTTATTTTTATTTTTTAATCTTTAGCAAACAGGATTTTGATATTTGCGTCACCTGCTGCTCTGACCGGCAAGCTGCGCTGCAGCAAAAAACCCAAAGGCTCAAATTTGCAGCAGTGCAGTAAGGGCCCTTTTCCACCGCAGGCGATTCGCTTAAAATCGCAAAACGCTAGCGGTTTTTAAATCGCTGGGGTTGCTAATTTAACATAGGAATTGCAAAATTCCACTATCGTGATTTGAATTTTCGTCAAATCCCAATCACTTTCTGGAGGGATAGTGCTATAATGTTAACTGCAAAATCACAATCCAAAATTGATGAAAAATCGCTTGCGCTTGTGATTTTCTTTTGCGATTTCAAGTGGAAAAGGGGCCTAAAGGTTAAAGTGACACTGAAGCGAAAAAAAAATGTATGATATAATGAATTGGTTGTGTAGTACGGATAATTACTAGAACTTTAGTAGCAAAGAAAATATTCTCATATTTTTTATTTTCAGTTATATTGTTTTTTTTTATAACATTGCATCATTCTCTAATATTTGCAGTTTACACACCACTCAGCATTCTAAATGATTTTACAGAGCAGGCCAGTGAACTTTCCTCTGCAGAAAATAACAAAATACAGTCACAGACAGTTGAGATAACAAGCTTCAGAAGACAGAGCTTCGGGTGACTTTGAAAGTGGCAGAGCTCAATGGCTCTTTTGCATAGATAACAACTGGAGTTTCTTAACTCTTCCTGTACTGGAAACAATATTAGACGTATGTCCTTGCTCCTAATGTTCTATCTCTTAGCAGTACTACACATACAAATCATTATATCATAACTTTATTTTCACTTCAGATTGCCTTTAAGGCCCGTACACACCATGCATTTTCCATGGTGATTTTTCTGACGACCTGCAAATTTTTTTGAGCGACAAGCGATCGTTACCGCAATCTCGCCACCTGGGTACAGGCCCGCGATGCCGAGAACGTTGCTTAGCGTTGCGCAATGGTAACGACCACCACGGCGGATCTTTAAGATCCTTGACTACTCCGTGCAAAGTAATGCGTTGGTTGACTCCCGTTTGCGCCCGTTGGGTAGTCTCGTGTTGAGTCCCGTGACGTCGTCAGCAGGAAGAAGGATCGGGCAGCGCTCGTCCTTGGAGGACATCTCTGGATCCTTCTTCTTGCATTCCTGCCATGAGTATGTAGCTTAAGATAGACCCAGACAGAATGAATCCTAGTTAACAGCTGCCAAGTCTGGGGACTTTGCACTGTCAAGGTGGCCATACACTAGCAGATGGTCACCAGATTCGTCCAACAGATCGATCCTCTGATTAAAATGTGATGAGAGAGGGATTTGTTACTGCCACGGATTCCCCATCTAGTGCTCCCCTCGGGGCCTCTGCAGTGTTGGCAGCGCACTAACCTGTCCGCCCATGTGCTCCTCCTATGTCTTGTCTCCCCATGACCAGCAGCATCTACGTAGTCTCATAACGTATCTGCTGACAGGTCACAGGGAACATTCCTGAGCCTTGGAAAGTCAAGTTAGAAATTGGGAAAAAAAAAAAAATATTTTTTTAAAGTGGATTCGAGATGAAAAACTAACTATAGCAAGTAACTTGTCTATATATCTTATCTAAAGTTTAGATAGTTTACACAGCAAATATAGCTGCAAACAGCTTGAACAGTATATGATTATTTATTCCTGTGATACAATGAGAGCAGCCATATTCTGCTTGTCATCATTACACACAGGCAAGCTCCTCTGCATCTCCAGCCCTCAGCCTGTGAAGACTCCACTCCCTTCTCTGCCCCCTTGCCTCTGAAATATTGTGCATGTTTCAGCAAAAGCCTCCTCCTCCCCAGACTGAGCTCCCAAGAGCACTTGCATTATGGGACTCAGAATGCCTAGGCACTGGAGGAGCTGGGGGTGTGGATACATTCATTTACATGCGATTAGGTAATAAATAAACTAAAATAAAGCATTTTGGGGGAAAATGCCTAATAAAATATATGTAAGGGGCAGAAAAATGAAGGCAGCAAAAGATTGTCTTGGATCCACTTTAAATAAGGACCATTTTTTTTCTTTTTTACCTGGTCTGGATGCCTTTGGCTAACTGCAGGGACTGCACAGTGCCAACAGGATTTTGGAACAGTCTATTTTTTATTTAAGCTACAGTAACAAGCTTATCTCAGCATGCACATAGCAGAAAGCTTCCTCTTTTGGATAAGATAAGGACATTATGAGCAGACATTACGGTAATTGAATAACCCCCTTTGTCTAGGTGATGTTTGCTGTCTAAGGGACAGTAAAGGTGCGTACATATGTCCAACTTTATGCCTGATTGTTGTTTGAACGACTTGTCAGGCAAACAACAGATATCACGTACACATGTCCAATAAAGTGTAATCTGACAGACTGGACGTCATCCAACTCTCTTTGTCCAACTTGTCGTTTGAACAACAAGTTGGACGTGTGTACGTGCAGTCGAACGACTGATAACAGCCGGTTTGCCCGATTCAAACGACTGTCAGTCCCGTACATGTGTACAAACGATCAGCGGTCGTTTGACCAACTAATAAGTCAGAGAGTTGGACAACGTCAACAGACTAGGTAAGCTAAGTACGGGATTTTTTTTTATTTGGTGAATTTTTTTGCAGTTAATATGCAGTTTGATCTCACTTTAATAGTCTGCATTACCACACAGACACCTCAGCTCCAATGCCCTCTCATACACCGAAGAAGACACACAGGCCTAAAATCAAAGTTCAGACTAAATAGAAAACTGCCCAGAGTTTGATCCTTCAGGTCTGAGGCTGTCCCCAAATGTCGTTCCTCTGTCTGTCAATGTGACTTGCAGAAGAATCGGTGCCAGCGTCTCTGCAATATGCGTCACTGTTATCATCTGCCAGGGAATACAGATCTGTGAAGGATGCATCATCCAAACCTCCCCTCTGAGGATCCGCAGCTCGGAAATGTACAAGAGAAGATAATATATGAGCAATCTCAAGCAGACATGACCCACAAAACACCCAGGGGCTCGTGTTCCAAACACCGCCACAGAGACGGCCCTGTCACCTCACACACCGCCAGAGACGGCCCTGTCACCTCACACACCGCCAGAGGCGGGCCTGTCACCTCACACACCGCCAGAGGCGGGCCTGTCACCTCACACACCGCCAGAGAGACGGCCCTGTCACCTCACACACCGCCAGAGGCGGGCCTGTCACCTCACACACAGCCAGAGACGGGTCTGTCACCTCACAGACCGCCACAGAGACGGCCCTGTCACCTCACACACCGCCAGAGATGGGTCTGTCACCTCACAGACCGCCACAGAGACAGCCCTGTCACCTCACACACCACCAGACGGCCCTGTCACTTCACACACCGCCAGAGACGGCCCTGTCACCTCACACACCGCCAGAGACGGCCCCGTCACCTCACACACCGCCAGAGACGGCCCCGTCACCTCACACCGCCAGAGACGGCCCCGTCACCTCACACACCGCCAGAGACGGCCCCGTCACCTCACACACCGCCAGAGACGGGCCTGTCACCTCACACACCGCCAGAGACGGGCCTGTCACCTCACAGACCGCCACAGAGACGGCCCCGTCACCTCACACACCGCCCGAGACGGCCCTGTCACCTCACACACCGCTAGAGACGGCCCTGTCACCTCACACACCGCCACAGAGACGGCCCTGTCACCTCACACACCGCCAGAGGCGGGCCTGTCACCTCACACACCGCCACAGAGACGGCCCTGTCACCTCACACACCGCCAGAGGCGGGCCTGTCACCTCACACACCGCTAGAGACGGCCCTGTCACCTCACACACCGCCACAGAGACGGCCCTGTCACCTCACACACCGCCAGAGGCGGGCCTGTCACCTCACACACCACCACAGAGACGGCCCTGTCACCTCACACACCACCACAGAGACGGGCCTGTCACCTCACACACCGCCAGAGACGGGCCTGTCACCTCACACACCGCCAGAGACGGGCCTGTCACCTCACACACCGCCAGAGACGGCCCTGTCACCTCACACACCGCCAGAGACGGCCCTGTCACCTCACAGAGACGGCTCTGTCACCTCACACACCGCCAGAGACGGCCCTGTCACCTCACACACCGCCACAGAGATGGCCCTGTCACCTCACACACCGCCAGAGATGGCCCTATCACCTCACACACCGCCACAGAGACAGGCCTGTCACCTCACAGAGACGGCCCTGTCACCTCACACACCGCCAGAGACGGCCCTGTCACCTCACACACCGCCACAGAGACGGCCCTGTCACCTCACACACCGCCAGAGATGGCCCTGTCACCTCACACACCGCCACAGAGACGGGCCTGTCACCTCACACACAGCCAGAGACGGGCCTGTCACCTCACACACCGCCAGAGACGGCCCTGTCACCTCACAGAGACGGCCCTGTCACCTCACACACCGCCAGAGAGACGGCCCTGTCACCTCACACACCGCCAGAGACGGCCCTGTCACCTCACACACCGCCACAGAGACGGCCCTGTCACCTCACACACCGCCAGAGATGGCCCTGTCACCTCACACACCGCCACAGAGACGGGCCTGTCACCTCACACACAGCCAGAGACGGGCCTGTCACCTCACACACCGCCAGAGACGGCCCTGTCACCTCACAGAGACGGCCCTGTCACCTCACACACCGCCAGAGACGGCCCTGTCACCTCACACACCGCCACAGAGATGGCCCTGTCACCTCACACACCGCCAGAGATGGCCCTATCACCTCACACACCGCCACAGAGACAGGCCTGTCACCTCACACACCGCCAGAGAGACGGCCCTGTCACCTCACACACCGCCAGAGACGGCCCTGTCACCTCACACACCACCACAGAGACGGCCCTGTCACCTCACACACCGCCAGAGATAGCCCTGTCACCTCACACACCGCCACAGAGACGGGCCTGTCACCTCACACACAGCCAGAGACGGGCCTGTCACCTCACACACCGCCAGAGACGGCCCTGTCACCTCACAGAGACGGCCCTGTCACCTCACACACCGCCAGAGACGGCCCTGTCACCTCACACACCGCCAGAGACGGCCCTGTCACATCACACACCGCCAGAGACGGCCCTGTCACCTCACACACCGCAAGAGACGGCCCTGTCAACTCACACACCGCCAGAGACGGCCCTGTCACCTCACACACCGCCAGAGACGGCCCTGTCACCTCACAGACCGCCAGAGACGGCCCTGTCACCTCACACACCGCCAGAGACAGCCCTGTCACCTCACACACCGCCACAGAGACGGCCCTGTCACCTCACATATGACAAGACGCTTGAAGGGGTTATGTCGGAGCAGACAATAGACAGCCTGTCCTATTTCACAGCATAATATTTCATGGGACCTGGACTTGTTCCTGTAATGTCAGTCTTTTTTTTTATAGCATATAACGGAAGATTTCTTTGCTGATTGGCCTACAGGCTCCTAATATTCTAAATTATGGAGGTCTGACCTGAATGAGGGATCTCTTGCAATCTCACACCACACCTCATCCTCCTATAACAAAAGCCGCTAATAAACTGACAATACTCAGAATCTCACAACCTTATGCAATTATTACAATATCCACTGTCAAGCGATGTGTACAGTTCAGCAATTCAAATCTGCTGTGCCTTAACTCACTGAAGGAAAATATATCTTTCCCTGTGGAAATTGGCCAAGATCTCCAGGGTTAGAGCGTCTTCCCACCACTAGAGGTCACTGTGATGTGTATGCAATATAGGCTATTCATTCATCAAATCCGAAAAGCCTGCCTCCAGTACATCAAACAGTGACCTCTAGTGTTAGGAAGAAGTAGGCAATTTGGTTTTGGGGACTGTACTGTCCGGGGACAGGAATACTGAAACAGGAAAGGTTTTGGTGCATATTTACATTGCTGGATCAGCAGGGAAGAATGGCTGAACTAGATCTAGCAATATCAATACACTATCAATTCACCTATCACTAAACTGTCATAACTGGCCTATCCTGGGCTTTGCTGACATACATCTGTTCATTTATTAGTTGTTATTTTGTCTCAGGATGACTTGAGCTTCAATCCTTATTGTCAGGCCATGTCAGTTAAGATATCTGCTGCTTCTCCATCCACCGGACTGAATGCCAATAAAAAAATGCTGCCTCTGAGCCCTGAGTATTAATAACAGCAACACAGACCTTTACAACCGAGCTCCTTCCTATCTAAATAAACTTACCTCCAGATACCATCCTACATGAAATCTCTGCTCTACTAACAAAAACCTCGCTCCCACCTACAAGACTTTTCTTCATCCTCTCCCCTCCTCTCAACCACCCTCCCTCAACACATCCGCCACTCACCCACACTTACCCTTTTTTAGACACAACCTAAAAACTCACCTCTTCAGGTAAGCATACAATACCATTTAGGACACTTTGGCCACTGACCACCGTTTTACCATCTCATACACAGCTTCTCTTTACCTACTGTCCTATCCCTGAACCCTAGACCGTAAGGCCAATTGACCAGAGCTCTCTTCCCCTTTTGTCTCTCAATGTTGTGTAAAGTGTGTGCATATCATCCACTCCCTATGTAAAGATCTGTTGTTGATTTGTTCATTGCATTAGCTGTAATCCGCCATTGTTTTGTACGGTTAACTATAACTGTATTGTTTATATTGTATTGTGATACCTGTTTAACCACTTGGCAACCTCTGCCACGCTTATCTACGCCACTTTAAAATTCACCTGAGTCACAGGCGCGTAGATAAGCATCTCCTGTTTATTTCCCGCAGTGGGCGGACGCGTGCACATGCATATGCACGTACGCATTGGGCACCAGCTGATCCGTGATTGGCTGATGTGAACATGTGTTCCCAAAGCCAATCAAAGTGCTTGCAAGTTTGTATGAGCACTGCCAAAGCCAATGGCAGTGCTCATTCATTCAGAATGTGTGTAAACATTGTGTCAGTCACTATGCCGTTACAGTTACTGAGATCACTCCTGAGAGGATCCCAGATAATTAGAACAGTACTAGTGAGTGATCAGCATCAGTGAGTTGTTTTTTTATAATAAATTATAACCCCCATTAGTCCATTAACACTTGCCTCCCTGAAAATTGCTGTGGTTTTTAGGGGAAACCCCCTGTGGTTGAGAAGTGGTTAAGTGGCCACGCACAACACAAGAAAAAGATTTTATTTTCCTGTTTTTTTCGATAAAAATGAAAAATATCTAAAGGTGTTTCCCCTAGGAAGGAATGTGATTTCATTTTTTTGTTCCCCCCAATATTAATCAATTGGGAGCAGCAGAAATGTCTGATCAACTCTTCAGAAAATGTAATGTTGTCAATTCCTTAAAGCAGTAGGATCAGCCATACTATTCCAGGGGAAAAAAACCCACAGTAAAGGCTAACTCGTGATGTCATTTCTGCCCTTTACTTTTTTTCTTGTCTCCTCCAATCGCTGAGTCGCCTCAGCCTTGCTTGTAAACACAAGTGAGTAGGGGATTAGGTTTCAGATAAGCAGCATGCAGGGAAATAAAGGGAAGAGGAGGAATATACTATAGATAAAAAGAACCCCCAGCATGCAATTCTTTGGCACGACTACTAAAGGGCCAGTGCTCCTAAAGTATGTGATAACTCCAAATCATCAGCAGAAAACGTTTTGAAAGTTTTGAATGCAGGATTAGCATCTTTATCACTGAATACACTCAGACCAGTTGCTATTGAAATTTGATTTTTATGGTGACGATACCGCTTTAAGGAGTTTTTCGATATTTGTTTTTTCATAACTGGGGACAAATCAAACACGTGTGTGTGATACATTGGTCGGATATTTCAAATGTTACAATTAATCTGAAGAATCGATAGTAATTCTCAAATCGGAAAAAAAAGAAAATGTAAAAAACTGTATATTGTTTAGCCACCTCTAGACATACTCAGGAGCTCGAAGACATGGGCCCATAGGCAATTATTTTTTTCTCCTGAGGTATCGCCTAAGAGATTATATTAATATTCTTTTTAAAATAACTTTCAGGCATTTTACAATTGAAAAAATACCCAAACCCTGGCAAAAAAAGTAATATCAAAATAATTTTAAGTTTTTCTTGCTTGCAGGTGGTATAAAAGGCGTTTTAGGCCATTTTATTGCATATGGCTCACTGGGCCTTATTCATTTCACTGTTTCTCCTGAGATGTCTCCTAGATTATATTTTCACACTTTATTAATAAACTGGCTTTTAAGCCACCAGCAAGCGATATTTTTGACAGTACTTTTCACCTACCTTTTGGTCCTTTTTATAGTGCAGATGAAAAATTATCTACTAAGAGAAACCTCAGGAGAAATAGTGAATTGCTTCGGGGCCAGGGTTTGCTATCAGAATGAGATCAGGCAGCTGATTGGGCAACGGGCATCCTAACTGACAGGCGAGTTTCCATTGAAGAGTCATCCTCCAACAAAGTAAAGATTGCTTAAAATAATGACATTGCTTACAAGTCCTAGACTAGGCGCCTTCATCCTAATTCTCTGCAGTAATCCCCAACAGACAGAAGATGAGCCGGAAAGCCATTACCTGGAGAGACACAAGTGTCACCAGATTCCTGTTCTGAGTTTTCGAGGTATTCGAGAGGAGGGGACATGGTGTTGACTTGCAGACGAGCTGCAAGGGTAGCGGACATTCGAGGTACAAGACCTAGCGTAAGCAAAGACATGCATGGCGCGTCAGTAAAGGTAAAATCATACACAGTCAGTCGGCTTGTGACCTACACACACAGGAGGCAGCCATTTTGTATGCCGAAACCCATATTGTCCATCTGATTTGGAACTAGTAAAATAACTGCAGCACGTGTGTCGACTGTTTCCTAATATACTGATTACCAAAAGACGATTTCATGAAATGGGTTCTGAGCCCATGGTGGTTTGTAAAACCAGGATAAATCCCTTTCCTGATCATTAATTGTTGTATGGACTACCCTTCTTAGGAACATGGATTAAACTGGGGTATGCTGCTAACTATACCATGTGAAAGCAAACAAAATACTTGTCATGTGGTGTACTTGGGATTTTTGAGGCATTTTGCAGCTACTTAGTAGCTTACTACCTAACCTGGACTCCAATCAGCACCTCTCTGTTGCCTGCAAAACACATCTGAACGATACATCCTGTTCATGTGTTGCTTTCATGGTTTTTGAGACTGGAAACTCATACCTAACACTGGTAATACATACAGAAGGTCTTAACCAACCCTCACTTGTCCTGACCCACCATTTTATTACTGGGCTTTCTGAGTTTTAGAATGGTTTGGCATCTGAGACCTACAACACTTTCTCTAGTACACTAAGCCTATATGCAAGTCTGTTGGGTAATATTTCAAGATGAAGGTGTGAGATGGAAGATCCTCAAGCACTTTAAGTAAAGAATTTCTGTTGGCATTTGAAGACCTTACATACGTGTTAGTGTACTTTGCATGCGTTGCTTCTCAACTTAAATGTCTAGCTCAGCTTAAAAAAAATAAAAAATGTCATAAGGTAACCCAAGAACTAAGAAGACCTTGCCAAACTCACTGGAGAGTCCTCGGCTATAAATATCTTGTTTCAGCTTAGAAGATGGCAGCCTCGGGTGTGTGTCAGGCACATATACACATTACGTCTTCAAACCATCACCGTATTTATCATAACTCATACAAATTCAACTGGGAATCAATGCTCTTTGAGAATAATTCAATAAAGCCAGAGTATACGACCATCCCAAGTAAGGAGACATTAACCATAAACAGATCTCCATCTGCCCTTAGACACAACCAAAGCCATCAACAACAGAGATACCACAACAATGCCACAACAACCAGAACTACAAGAAAATGGAAGCCAGAAAACGTACACTGTGCCACAAAAAATGGTTCCACGAGGATTCCAACAAACAGACAGACAAAATTGCTCTTTGCCAACTGACCTGTTATTGATCAAGCCAAGCAAAATACAAAAATCTCTAAGAACTAAAGGTTGGCTGATCATCAACTACAGACGAGGCAGACAAATACTTTACAGATATGTTGCAGTTGATATATTTAGGATTATGAGGAAAATGTTAAAAAGTAGGTCTTTTTGCCCACAGCAACCAATCACATCTGGACCGTTACAGCTAGAGCAAGTCTGAAGATGAAAAGAAAAAAATGATTGGTTGATGTGGACAACACAGACAATTTTTCACATAGGAGACCTTAGTAACATTTTAGAATCAAGGAGTTTCTGTTTAAAACCAGTAAACAATGCACAGATTACATCAAAATACAAGAGATCAAACGCCACATAAAAGAAAAATATAATGCAAACAATTTGGACTAAAAAGTATACCATTTATTGGCTAGCTGAACAGATTGGAAAACAGAACTTTGAAAACCATTAGGTTTCTTCACCTGGTGTCATATGCCTGAAGAAGATACGGTAGCCCTTTTTAAATCTGTTGAGATATAATTGTATCTTCCACAACACTTATCTTTGCCTCCTAGGAGGGCTGCTTTACATGGGTTTTTGATATAGTTTTCTTTTAACAAGAGGTTAGTTGATGCCAAAAGTATACTAGGGAATGAAAATCTGAGGTCAAACTTAAATTGAACTGAAATCAGAAGTCCATGTAAAGTAGCCCTAACAGTGTTTTCTCAGCTCTACGCCTCAATTTCTCTCAGATGGTCACTTTTTAGGATGTCCTTCAACTTGTGCAGGTGACTCCACCAATACTGAGGTCTTCAAAAATCAGGGATAGCTCTTCTTAGGTACTTAAACTATACTTGACCTGAGGCAAAGCTGCACCATAATTTGTTTGCCTTCCAACGTGCATCAAAAAACTAACCATAACACTTGATGAAGCTCAGTCCCTGAGGTCTTCCAGTCCACTCGGCCAGTTGTATGTAGACAATAGTGGGTCCATCTCCTGTCTACTCAGAGAAGCCAAGAGATAGACAACACGGTGGAGCGTACAATGACGCGGGGAAGGAAAACTGCGGTCTGTAGCTAGTGCTGGTGTCTGAATTCGGGATATGGAATATGGAAACCCAAATTCTCCCGAAAATCATACTTCAGTACCTGAGCAAGTGGATAGGATCCTGGGGAGTTCACTGACCAAGTAAGAAGGAGGAAGCATTGAAGTCACATGAAGGGCAAGTAAGGGAACTCCCTGTCCCCCTGCTTGGGTGTTGTGTTAAATATTATGGTTGCGAACACCAACACTATCTGTACCTGTGGATTTGGAAGCCTCTTCTGGACTTGAAGAAGGTCAAGGCCCTTATTCAACTCACTTTTTCTCCTGAGTTTTCCCCTAAGTTATATTTTCACACGTTATCAATAAAATACTCACAATAATTTTGACAAGAAGTTTTTTTTCCCCACTTTTTGGTACTCAATTGCAGAGCGCTGAAGATTTATTTTAAACAGAAGATGAAAAAGTATCTTGTAGGAGAAAGTGGATTGAATAAGGGCCCCCGTCTCAACTCCAGAAGCCACGCCTCCTGTCTACTAGCTTCTCTGAATATACAGGAAACAGGAAATGACATCACTTCTGGTTATGACTACCAGCATGGATTGGAGACCAAATCTCTGTATCATACACAGGACGTCTCACTTTCTTTCTTTTTTATGCACTTTGTAAGTCAAACAATTAACTGCTGTAGTGATGGGCATACTGCAGTTATCCTTTAAACAAGCAGATATAAGGGACTTATCATTAGTATAAATATATTTAGCACGTTCTTTAAAGACAGATATAGTACTAAGCACAAAAATATATATATATTCTTTTGACCCATTTCATAAGGTATTAACCAAAATGTGTGCTCACTGGATTTAACATGGCAGTGTTTTGTCATTATATATACAAATGGGCTTTTATTCAATTAAATTTTCCTCCCAAGTTTTCTATCAGATGATAATTTTTATTCTTCTGTTTTAAAGAACTTTTTAGCACTTTGCCATTGAAAAGGTATCAAAAAGTAGGAGGGAAAGTACTATAGAATTATTAGGAGTATTTTCTTCCTTTCTGTTAGTTTCAGGCTGGTTTCACAGTGGGAGGTTAAAGTCCCACGTTACAGCAGCCAGTAACGCAGCCTAACTCACAGCACTGTAAAATCAATGTGCTGTTCACAGTGCCCACATTGCGTTACATAGTAATGCAGCACGTTTAAACAAAGTGCTGCATGCTGTACGTTATACTGGGCTAAGCCACGTTAGACTGTTTGCACATGCTCAGTAATGTTGGAGGAGGAGGTCTCCCCTCCTCCTCCGTGGCCAGCCACATGGCTAATTAATATTCACTGCACTGAGGAGACTCGTGGTAGGACTGTAGTGTTGTCCGGATCATGAACGAATCGTTCATTTGATCCGGATCTTTTTTGTGAGTTGAATCATCCGGATCACCACAATGAAAGATTCGGTTCACAGTGGATGTCTGTCTGGAAGAAACAGGAACATACAGAATGTACAGTGCAGGGAAAGTCCTGTCCTGCTAGTCATTTCACCCCCAGTCTGCTTCCCTAGTAAAATGATTCAAATGATTCGTTTCAAAGATCCGGATCTTTTCAATGATCCGATTCAAATGACTCGAATCCTTAAAAAGATCCTGACTTCCCATCACTAACCTGGAGCGGCTGCTTTGAGAGCCTCATAACGCAGCTCAATCTGACGTCCAACTTCAACACCACCATGCGTTGCGTTTCGGACACGTTATGCGACCATAACGTCCCCTAAAACGCAACGTCTTGGTGGGAAAGTAGCCTAAAGGGCATTTTATTAACAAGGTGTGAAAATCTCACCTAGGAGAAATCTCAGGAGAAATAAACAGTTGCATATGGGCCCTGGAGTTAGTGGGAGTTGCACTTTAAGCACCGCCCACTACACAAAAATGATGTGAATATATAAAAATTCAAGTGGAGCCTTTAAATCTTTACCCATCTTTTTTCCTATTGGCATCCACTCTGTATTGCTAATTACAAACCTACTAGAAGTGCTATGGCTGCTGCACACAACGCATCTCGGTCACAGCGCTGCAAAGCTACACGGAAGTGAACAGGATTGCTACTTACCATGTATACTCAAATATAAAATTATTAAATTATATCGTGGGACTCCTCCATTTTTACCAAAAAGGAAAAAATAACGGGTAAAAATGGTTGACATGAGTATAAACTGCTCTGCCTCTTGTCCCGCCCCCTCTCTGGTCTCCTGGCTGCCCCAGCTGCCCTTGTGGTACCCTGTTGATCCTGCCACCATCGGTGCCCCTGTAATGTGGTGTATGCATACACAGTGTGCTAAAGGGGGACTAGTAAAGGTGCCCATTAGGGAGGGTCAGTGAGTTGCAAATAATTTCAAGTTGATGCAGGATTAGGCAAATTTTGTATGCAAATTTATGCAGATTGAAAATAAACCAATCAACTTTTTTATCTCAGCGGGATTTGATTGGTTCATGTTCATGCATGAAATCTATTAAAATTCTAACAAACCTACAGGCTATCGATCAATCTTCGCTCCCGACCTGCTGATCAATATTTTCCGTCCAGATCTATCGATTTTTGGATACCAAGTGGCTGGAGTGAGGAGAGGCAAGTGTACCAGTCCCCCTTCAGCACGCTCTGTAGCCACAGGGCATTATGGGGGAACCAGCAGCGGCAGGAGCAGGATTTTCGGCTTTGCGCTCTTCCAGGAGACCCAAGTATAAAAAAGGTTTTGAAATAGATCTTATTTTGGAGACAGAAAAAAATCTCAATTTATATTTGAGTATATACAGTATCAAGGCAGGAAACCACGTTTGCCACACTACATTTTTCAGAATACTCGGGGGAAAGGTTTAGTGAATTTTTCTTCTATTTTTGTTTTACAGATCTGGCTTGGTAGTGAAAATAGTTTTTATTTTTTAAAGGAAATCTGTGTGAGGTTTGCAAACGATAAAAGAAAGAAACTTACCTTGGCATACTCCTCGCTGTTCCGGCGCTGTGTCCTCAAGAAGCTTGCCGCACTGTGCCTGCACAGTAGCATGGATCCACTTGGGATACCCAAGCCCGATTGAGTCAGTGCTACTGTGCAGGCGCGAGCCGTCAACAAGCTCAAGTTTTATGGACACAGCGCTGGAGAAGGCTGGTGAAGGGGGGCAGGAAGCCTAAGGATTATGCTGGATTGAGGTGAGTATGCATTTGTGCCACTTTCTTCCCTACAGGTGCATTTTAGTTTGTTATGTTTTAATCAGAAAAATATTAAATAACTAAGATGACAATGTGATATTTGCTTATAGCTCCCCCTGCTGGTTTGACTGGCAAGTTTCGAAAGTTGAAAAATGGCATCAAGGCCCAAGTCTAGCACTAAGTGAAATTCTCGTCTTACAAAATATTACCAGGTAAAGCTTTTTAAAAAGACAAGAACATTATTTATTTGTATTATTTCTTATGCTCCTAAGCAAAAAAAAAAAAAAAACTTTTTTTTTGGGGAGGGTTACACAAAAACATGTAAAACACATTATAGTGAAGGTTACTTATTTATGGGTTTATTTCTGTAAATACTCTAGTTGGAGCAATAGCAATCATCTTCATATTATATTGGTGCTCTGGTCTAAATAACTCCTTTCAAGTTCACATATATAGTTGTGTGTTCTGTGCCTTTGCCCCGCCCCTGAGGTTCCCAAGAGGTTCAGCCCTGTTTGGTTGAACTGAATGGCCTGGGCGTGCCAGTGTAACCAAACCCTGCCGGACAGTCTATCGCAGGAAACAGTGTGGGGGAACTGCAACATGTAGGGCGTGAACAACTCTTCAAAGAGGAGGAGCTTGCATTAACCACAGCCCCCTACCACTGAAATATTTCCATGTTGTAAGAATACCCCTTAGCCAGGCTCCTCTCAGTTGTGGTCGCTGCTTCAGCCTGGCAAAATATGGCTGGGATGGAAACACTACATCCTGTAGCAGCAGGAAGCTTACTGCAAATTAAAGGGAACCTGAAGTTAGAGGGATATGGAGGCTGCCATATGTATTTCCTGTTAAACAATACCAGTTTCCTGGCAGACCTGTTGGTCTATTTGGCTGCAGTAGTGTCTGGATCACACCAGAAACAAGTATGCAGCTTATCCAGTTATACTTCAGTCAGAGCACCTGATCTGCATGCTTGTTCAGGGTCTATGGGTAAGAACTGCCAGGCAACTGGTATTGCTTAAAAGGAAATAAATATGGCAGCCTCCAAATTCTTCTCACTACAGTTGTCCTTTAAAAGGAACCTGAGGTGATATGGTGGTTGCCATATTTATTTCCTTTTCAACAATACCAGTTGCCTGGCTGTCCTGCTGATCCTCTGCCTCTAATACTTTTAGCTTAAACTATCTTTCCTCTTCGTTTTACAGAGCTAACAATGAGTACAAACTGCACTACTCTGTGACTATGGGAACAGAATTGTGTTAGGTGCCCAGAATGCCCAGAAATTCCCTTCTTACTGCCCTAGTATGTAGCGGCACAGCTCAGGAGCCTTCGCTACGACACGGCAGTAAAACAAGGCTATCTTCTAGACACCAAGTCTGTCACGCCAGCAGGGGGAGCAAACAAAAACACACATTTCTAATATTTTTCTGATAAAGAAAAACAGCAAAATAAATTTAAAATTAACCATGAAAATTGAAAATGTAAAGAGTACTACGTATTTTATTTTTTGGTGCCTTGAAGGGAAATGAGAAACATTTGCCCTAGAGGGCGCCACTTAAGAGGAAGACAGGATAAGATGCACAGAACAAGCGGCACAGACTGACACATAATCACTGGGACGGCCATTAAATGACACACAGCCGGGCTTCTTACCTTCAGAGGTCTGGAGAACCAGCGTCTTGCTATACTGGCTGACGCCTGCTTTGTTGAAGGCCTTGACTCTGGCGTTGTACGTACTGTTGAAATGAAGGCCGTCCACCGTACACATCGTCTCCTTCCCGACAAACACCTCCTACAACACAAGGACTTTTATGAGATGACATGCAGAACATACAATGCAAAACCTTTTGAGAACATGTGACGTCTACCAACCAAAAACAGCCAATCACATCTCATGTTACTACAGACACGGCTATAGAAGATATTACTGAGTGTTTGCAGATAGTTAATGTCAGTGGATTCATTTTGTCAAGAAAGACAAAATCCCCTCTGCTTAGCTGAGCTTAGGCCTCAATTCACAAAGCGTTACCCCATGCGGTGTGAAATGCAGCGGTTACCGCATGGAAAACGAACATTACCAGCCAATAGAGTAAATTACCGACTTATGAAGTATGAAGTAAATACCTCATAAATATCAATTCACAAAGATTAGAGCATGCGGTCTAATCGAAAAAAAAAAACTTTCTGAAACCTACAGCAATCCGGGGTAACCATCAGGAATCGAAAAAACCACTTATCAAGAGCGATTGAGCGCAGCATGAAAGCACACCTGAAGTGATGGAGATACGGAGGCTGACATATTTATTTCCTTTTAAACTATGCACATTTCCTGGCTGTCCTGCTGATCCTCTGCCTCTAGTACTTTTAGCCCTTTTAGCCATAGCTCCTGAACAAGCATGCAGCAGATCAGGTACTCTGAAGTGTGACTGGATTAGCTGCATGCTTGTTTCTGGTGTGATTCAGACACTACTGCAGCCAAATAGAGCAGCAGGACTGCTGGACAACTGGTATTGTTTAACAGGAAATAAATATGGCAGCCTCCATATCCCTCTCACTCCAGGTTCCTTTTAATACAAACGAACCCATTGAAATGGCATTTGTGTCCGTGCTAATGGGAATCTTCGCAATGTGAAAAGGCCCTCATAGGGTGTGATTCATAAAGAATTACCACATTCGGTAATGCAGGAAACAGCTGACTTTATGGAGCACTTCGGGAAATGGTAATTCATAAAAGCTGTTACCGCATGAAAAGGTGACATTGCCGAGCAGCATGTCATTGCAGAATTGATCCAGAGACAATTTAAAGGCATTCTGGTGTAATCACATTATACTTATAAGCCATTTATCAACTTTTTACTGGCTGCATGAAACCAGAAACAATCAGGCAAAAAAATGTATCCAACTGATTAAAATCAATGGTTGTAATCGACATTGAGAGGGATGAAACACCTGAACTGCAGCCGGTGTCGATCAATCAGTTGAAATTGGAAAGATCAGAGGGTCCCATCAATCAATACATCAGAAGGAATCAGCCTGAAGAGGAACTGAACAGAGTGGGGAAAGGATTGCTGAACATTATCCCGAAAAATCTGCATGGCTCTTGCTTTCAGGATTATTGCCCGAGTTTCCAAATATAAAATCAGGTTACTAAATAACAGAAACAATGACAATAAGCCGGCACCGATGCCAAGCCAGGGAAATGCCAGGATAATCCAATGGAAGAGTCCCTGTTCTCGTCTCCTGGGGGCCCTGTGGCTTCATACAACGGCCTCCCCATCTGTTGTGTCTCCCAGACCTGATTATCTGAGCACATATTTACTGAGGCGTGATTCTGCTGCAGAGAGGAGGCTTTACAGACTACCGGACTCATCGCTGGAGGACACGGCCGGAGCGGCAGAGAAATGCTGACTCAATCAGTCACCACTTAACCATTACTTGGACAAATCAATGACAATTACAGTCAATGACTGATGGCGGGATGGGCCTGTGACGAGTGCCAAGACTGTAGCGTCTTATCCCAAACACCGAGCAACCTTATAGGAACGCAATACTAATACGTACAACTCAGAATCACTCTTATTCGCCAAGTACAACAGGTGTCATACTCGGAATTATTTGTGGTTCACATGGCCTGACAAAGTACAAATACAGATGTGCAAAACAGGCAATAGTACATATGACCTTCACATTTACAATCACAGGATCAACAGTGGGGCCTGCAAAATGTAAGACATTTATTTGTTGCGGTTCAGTATTGGCCCTGGGACCATACTGGCCCTTAGCAGTGAGACCCAGAGCGAGGGCCAGTACGGTCCCAGGGCCGATACTGAACCGCATACTGAACTCCTCCCTGCCATCCCCAACTAAACTGAAACTGGACCGACACTTCCTGTTTCGTCTTTCAGGTCACATGACCACATCATCCATGGAGCTCAAGGAACCTCCAAATTACTTCAGCTACAACGCCTACCCTCCAGTCAGGAAGGAAGAAAGGGGATGAGGGGTGCAAGGGCCACACCCCTACAATGATGTCACCGTGAGAAGCTGGATTCTGCAATGATGCAACAGTCAACCTGCAGAAGCCAACTTCAACCCGGACAGAATCCCCAACAAGACAACATCGCTGGAACATTCTGGAGTCTTACTGAGCACCGAGGAAGATTTTGTAGGGAAAGGGAACCATTGTTGAGTTATCTGAGGGAGTGGGAGGGTGGGCTCCTAATGACATTTTCAAGTAGACAGGTTCTCATTCTTGCATAAGTCTGACTTTTTTCTCGGTTTAACCACTTTACCCCCGCCCGTACGCATTTCTCCGTCCCTTTTTCCATCCTTTCACCCCCAGGGACGGAGAAATGCGTACTTTCTGCGCTCCCGCCGCTGCCCGCGCTCCCGCTCGCTCTAGCGCGCACTCCCGCTAGTAAGCACGCCGCCGGCCGCTCACCCGGAGATCAATGAACGGGAAAATCCATTCCCGTTAGTTGATCTAAGCCCCGCAATGATCCGCTGCTTATCCGATAAGCAGCGCGATCATTGTGAAAAAAAAAAACTCCTAGTACTTCCTGCAAGCGTCCGTAAGGACGCTTGCAGGTCGCATTAAACAAAAAGTTACTGTGGTCATCTTGTGGCCAAATAGTAAAACTACACCCTAAAGCATTTTTCACATAAAAATAAATAAGTTTTACACTAAAAATTAACTCCTTACCTCCCACACTCCCCAATTTTTTATTTTTTTTTGTAATTAAAAAAAAAGAAAAAGAAAAATTACAATGAAAAAAAAATACATAAATAGTTACCTTAGGGACTGAACGTTTTAAATATTTATGTCAAGAGGGTATAACACTGTTACTTTATAAACTATGGGCTTGTAATTAGGGATGGACGCAAAACTGAAAAAAATGCACCTTTATTTCCAAATAAAATATTGGGGCCAAACATTGTGATAGGGACATAATTTAAACGGTTTTATAACCGGGACAAAAGGGCAAATAAATTTCATGGGTTTTAATTACAGCAGCATGCATTATTTAAAAACTATAAAGGCCAAAAACTGAAAAATAATCAATTTTTTCCCACATTTTTCCTATTTTCCCATTAAAACACATTTAGAATAAAATAATTCTTGGCATAATGTCCCACCTAAAGAAAGCCTAATTGGTTGCGAAAAAAACAAGATATAGTTCATTTCATTGTGATAAGTAATAATAAAGTTATAGACGAATGAATGGAAGGAGCGCTGAAAGGTGAAAATTGCTCTGGTGGTCAAGGGGTAAAACCCCTTAGTTGTGAAGTGGTTAAGTTTTACCTCAATATTAGAACATACACAAGTCAATACAAGAGAAAGTGCAGCCTACCCTGAACTGTCCACCATTGCCGTCATCCAGCTCCAGGATGTACCCCTCCGCCTGCACCATGGACACCGGCGGCTGCTTCCAGGACAAGGTGGCGCTGTTGTTCTGGGTGCAGCATTCTTCCATCTGTAGCATGGGGGGTGCCGGCACTGCAGACGCTCCTTGGAGATATATAGCATAAAACAGAAAACAAGCTGATTATATGTGAATGGCCAGGATGGAGGAAAGCTGCGGCTTCATCATATGATCGAGTATTGGATGACCAAACAAAGCGATGCGTTTTCTCTGCACTTTGGCCAACAGTCCATCTGCTTGAAACTTAGTATGCAGATAATAAGGGTAGAGAGGCGCCTAGGCCAATACAAGTGCTGCAGTAACAATAGCCAATAACTTCCAGCACTTCTCCGGCTATTGGTACCGTGGCATTTGTATTGGCCTGAAGAAGCGGGCTCAGATTTGTGAAACGTGTTGCCTGTGCAAATAAATCTCATTGTCTTATCAGACTGGCGTATGCATTACACTCCCATCCCATTGAGGTTAGAGGGGGTTCCTCCAGGGTCACATGATAGACGCCATTGTGACATCCAGTGGTTTTTGACCTAAATGTAAGTGACCGTAGCCAGTCCTATTGGGACACCACGAGTGAAGACGGTTTCATTGTCTCCACCTGCCTCAAGTGGTTGGTTATCCCTATTGCAACTAACCTTTGTATGTAGCTTTTTGATTTTATACACTATCCATTAGCTACTAAGGTGCTGCACTATTTGGGCCCCTGTTGTCTCTGTGTCTTTTTTCCTCAGGGTGTCAAGACAACCCAATGGGTCTTCTTAATATGCAGATGTTGATAGGCCTGGCTGAAGGTGTGCATTTCTTTATGATATCTAGGTAAGCATGATAGAATATCTCTGTATGTTGGTGATAAATGTTACAGAAGCGTTTAAGGATGGTTGTTCCACTATTGCTGCTCAGATTGCATCATCCTGCTGCTAAGGCTGTAAGCAGGTGAGTCACAGACTGAATCTCTCAGAAAAAACTGCAGCTTATAGCACTGACAGGAAGTGGTGCAAACAATATGCGCACTGTATTTGGTGAACAGGCGGGTTTGACTTTTTATAGTTGTAGTGACAAATAACTGGATTCCAGAAATGGGAAACTTATTGGAACTTACAGTGCACCCGAGGCAACGTGTGACATGATGACATAAAACGGTATGTATAGCGCAAAACAATTTTCTTTATTCAATCAATCTATTAATTCTTGGTGGAAGAATTAATTTAAATTCAATTATTTTAATTCAAATAAATAATAATAAAATGTGTATGTACAGTGCATATTAATAGCCAGGCTGCTTTACTTGTTTCATTTTGCTGCCTGAGGCCTCATTCACACCTAAAATAAAAAACGCAAGCCTTTTGCGTTTCGTACACTTTTTCCTCTCTTCCGGCGCTCCACTGCGATCTGTGTTTCTGGTAAAATCACTTTTCTAAGCGCTTTTCCCGAGCGGTTTTGTAATTCACTCCGTGACGCAAGTCAGGAAGTGAGCTCTTTGACCTGGAAAATAATAAATACAATGTATTTATTCTAAAAATTGCGAACGCAATCGCCGCATAAAGCAGTTATGTGAGCGTTTATTGCTCTTCCTATACCTTCCATTATAGTAAAAATGGCCCCAAAATGGTACAGGCACCGCTTTGCCAAACGCACAGCGCAAAAACCGCGTTGATATGAACCTTCTCATAGAGATTAATTGTACAAGCATATTGTGGCCGAAAACGCCCCTAGTGTGAACGAGCCCTGAAAGAGTTAATTTCTAGACATGGAAGTGACAGCTTCTGTCTTGTTGGGAATATAGTAACCATCACTGATAAGCAAATTACTGCCATAGAAGTTTTCCTGGTAGAATACAACTTGTGAGGGCAGTTGAGAGATAGAAAAAGGTCAATAGTTCATGTATTTTAACTCTGGGAAACTTAATAGGCTGCCACTGAGCAGAGACAACAAAACATTCAATCTACTTTGTAAATGTTTAAATATTAAATAAAACCATAGGATATGTAAATGAGTCATTGTTACGAGTAGGAGGATTAATACAATTGTTTACCTTATCAGTTTATTTTCACCTGGGGTTCCCTTTAACACCAAAAATAAAAATGCATATATTTTTCAAGTTTTCAATTTTTCAAAAGTTCCAGAGAAGCGGTAATTCCCTATAGTGATGGAATGTGAAAAAGAACAGTGATCCCAGTGATCCCAATCAGGATGAAAGCACAAATGATCTTATATCGCTAGCCCGCGACACTGAGAGTTACATCGCCATTATCCACTCAGACTCAGACACCACTCAAAACTTTATATTTTATTTTTTCACTTTGACGCAGCAGAAAGCCCGTGATGAGCTGCAGAGAGGCCTGCTTGACATTGCAGGCACGGCACAGCCATCGCGGTGTGATTAGGCAGAGTCTGAGGATTGCAGCGAGCGGTATGGCGGATGACGAGTGACAGCACCTGCTCTGCGACACGCCTCGTCCTCGGCTGAACCCTCCGAGATGAAGGACCTTATCAGCCGAGCTTGCCAGAGCTGCTAGGGAAAATATCAGCCAAGGAGCCTTTGTCTTCACCAAGAGCTATTTCCAAAGCAAACTTATTTCCTTAAGGCTTGCGGCTTAACCATGTCCCCATAACTAACAGCGCCCTCTCCTGGCATGCCATGCACAAGGAGTTTATCACACACACGCACAAGTAACTGCTAAATATATGTTCTCAAATTCCCCCCCCCCAACTAATAGAAAGAGGGGCTCCCCACCACTCCATATTGATCTCAGTAATATTTAGTTTTAATGCATCCCTACCAAAACAACGTCATGCAGCTCCTTCCTGCAACAGTGCCAGCCACAGTCCCCCCCCCCCCCCTGTTATGATCATGTCTGCAGCGTTTTCTGCTGGCTGCAGTGGTATTGCAACCCAAGCAGTTCTGATGTCATTACATGCATTTTCTTGCATAGTTTGGTTTGCACTTAAACTAGGTGCTGATTCCATCTGCAGTCGCTCTGAAGTTAATGACAGTTTAATATGCTTTTGTGTAAACAAACATTGTCTGCTGCAATGGAGGGGCAATCCCTTTCCTGCAGGCTGCATATCATTGTCTGCCTTTTCCTGCTGTCAGCCTGTGATTAATTACCATTCACTTGTGTGGGAATCTGCAGGTCTGCTCCCATTGGATGACCTCAGTATAAAGAACTGCTTCCTGCAATGCCTCATGGGCTACCATAGTCTCAGATTCTGTCTGTTACTCTGCTCGTGCCCCACCTCGTTCCTAGTCCGTGTGGACTGCGCTGACTCCTGCGAAGGGGTCAGCGAGTCCTCCTAGTTCTGCTCTTGTTCTAGAAGTTGTTACTCTGCTTGTCTTGTGTCATATATTGGTTCATCGCCAATATATACGCATACTTGCGCATTTTGTTATTTTCCTTGTATTCGTGTTACGTTGATACATCAGTGTCGCTGATATATACGTACACGAACTGTTTATTTCCTGTGTTCAGTTAGTCAGCCTTCCAGCACGTTTTGGTAGTTTGCGCGTATCGTGAGCACCCGTGCTGAGCTAGTATCCTGCTCCTGGTCCTGTTTGTGGATTGCGTTCATCTCTGCGAGGAGATAACGAATCCTTCTGAATCCTGTCCTGTTACCGTTTGTGGATTGCGTTCATCTCTGCGAAGGGATAGCGAATCCTTCTGAGTCCTGTTCCCTGTATTGCTCCAGTGCTAGTCAGTGTTCCTGCTTATGTCATATATCGGTTCATTGCCGATATATACATATGTTAGTCAGACGTTTCAAATAGTTTCATTGATAGCTGTAATTGTAATACGCTAGGAAAACATACTTATTGTATATTTATCTGTGTTACGTTCATCTATCTTGATCCTGCTATTTCCTGACTATCCTGTCCTGTCTTTGTGAGGCACGCCATCGCTGCTAACGCATTGGCTGCCTCATTCCAGTCTGTCTTATTGTGGACGCTTGCTGTCGCTAAGTAGTGGCTAGTTAAGCAAGCGTTCATTCTGTCTACCTGTCCTGATCTCCTCAGTCCTGGTTTATGCGCTCAGCGCTACTTTGCGCTGAGACGTTATCACGAAAGTGTTGTTTGTGGCTGTTCGGATCTGCACCGGCTCTGTGCACCACAATCTCCTATTGGAGTCAGTCCTCTCCTCCACTAAACTGGGGATATCCTGATCCCTTGTGCTGGTGTGTGTACCTCCTTCACGTCAGCTTATGTGTTGCATGCTGACTGTGGAGATTACACCTCGAAGCTTAACACCCCCAATAACCAATGTAAACTACGTTCAGCCATCGGTCAGCCACGCCCCTTTCTGCAGCCACCTGCTCGACAACCGCCGCCCACAATTCTTGGCCAAAGCCAGATACCCCATAGGACATGATGAAAAGGGAAGGTTTAACAACCACCCCTTCCACCAGAAGCCAATGGGATGGCGGCCAGAAGCCTTCACATGACATGCTGGAGCGTCAAAGGAGTTTAATGAGTATAGGATGAGGGGGATTTTAAAAGTGTTAGTGTACATATGCTAAAGTGTGCTTAGAAGAAAGGCCTGTACACATGCTAATCTTCAGCCAAGCTCTATGATGCTGTTCAACGATTCACCACTAGGGGTCGCTAAACTACGAGTGATAATTCAGCTCATTCTCCTTACACTGGATGATGCTTGCACATTGCACATCCCCACTGAACTATATATGGTGTTAAGAAATAGCCAAACAGTGTGTCTGTGCAGCGTTCATCACCTGAACAGTTTCCCTGACAATCAATACATACTAATTTTGAATAAAACTTTTCAAGCCTGCATAAGGGGCTGAACCTAAAGGGCCCATGCTGGACTGTGAGCTCCTCTGAGGACAGTCAGTGACATGACTATGTACTCTGTAATGTGCTGCAGTAGATGTCAGTGCTATATAAATACATAATAATAATATGGTAGGACATTAGGCTATGACTATGGTAGGATTAGATTGTGAGCTCCTCTGAGGACAGTCAGTGACATGACTATGTACTCTGTAAAGTGCTGCAGAAGATGTCACCGCTATATAAATACATAATAATAATATGGTAGGACATTACACTATGACTATGGTAGGATTAGAGTGTGAGCTCCTCTGAGGACAGTCAGTGACATGACTATGTACTCTGTAATGTGCTGCAGAAGATGTCAGTGCTATATAAATACATAATAATAATATGGTAGGTCATTAGACTATGACTATGGTAGGGATTAGATTGTGAGCTCCTCTGAGGACAGTCAGTGACATGACTATGTACTCTGTAATGTGCTGCAGAAGATGTCAGTGCTATATAAATACATAATAATAATAATAATAATAATAATATGGTAGTACATTAGACTATGACTATGGTAGGATTAGAGTGTGAGCTCCTGTGAGGACAGTCAGTGACATGACTATGTACTCTGTAATGTGCTGCAGAAGATGTCAGTGCTATATAAATACATAATAATAATATGGTAGGACATTAGGCTATGACTATGGTAGGATTAGAGTGTGAGCTCCTCTGAGGACAGTCAGTGACATGACTATGTACTCTGTATTGTGCTGCAGAAGATGTCAGTGCTATATAAATACATAATAATAATATGGGAGGACATTAGACTATGACTATGGTAGGATTAGAATGTGAGCTCCTCTGAGGACAGTTAGTGGCATGACTATGTACTCTGTAATGTGCTGCAGGAGATGTCAGTGTTATATAAATACATAATAATAATATGGTAGGACATTAGGCTATGACTATGGTAGGATTAGAGTGTGAGCTCCTCTGAGGACAGTCAGTGACATGGCTATGTACTCTGTAATGTGCTGCAGGAGATGTCAGTGCTATATAAATACATAATAATAATATGGTAGGACATTACACTATGACTATGGTAGGATTAGAGTGTGAGCTCCTCTGAGGACAGTCAGTGACGTGACTGCGTACTCTGTAATGTGCTGCAGGAGATGTCAGTGCTATATACATACATAATAATAATATGGTAGGACATTAGACTATGACTATGGTAGGATTAGAGTGTGAGCTCCTTTGAGGACAGTTAGTGACATGACTATGTACTCTGTAATGTGCTGCAGAAGATGTCAGTGCTAAATAAATACATAATAATAATATGGTAGGACATTAGACTATGACTATGGTAGGATTAGAGTGTGAGCTCCTCTGAGGACAGTCAGTGACATGACTATGTACTCTGTAATGTGCTGCAGGAGATGTCAGTGCTATATAAATACATAATAATAATATGGTAGGACATTAGACTATGACTATGGTAGGATTAGAGTGTGAGCTCCTCTGAGGACAGTCAGTGACATGACTATATACTCTGTAATGTGCTGCAGAAGATGTCAGTGCTATATCTATATATATAAAATCGGATGTATGTGTGTGTGTGTGTGTGTGTGTATGTGTGTGTGTGTGTGTGTATGTGCCGCGATCACGCGAAAACGGCTTGACCGATTTGAACGAAACTTGGTATACAGATCCCTTACTACCTGGGATGATATGTTCTGGGGGTCTCGCAGCCCCCCTGCACACCTGGGCGGAGCTACAAACAGCAAATCAGATTCCACCCATTCAAGTCAATGGAAAAAATGTAAAAGGCTGCCATTCTCACAGTAATCAAGCCAGAGTCCCCACACATGTCACAGTTGGTCACTTGGGGACCGAGGTTACAAATCCAGGAAAAGTGGGCGGAGCATAAAACAGCCAATCAAATTTCAGCCATTCATTTTAAATGGGAAAATGTAAACTGCAGCCATTCTTAGACTGTTAATCACAGAGTTCTCAAACTTGACACAGTTGGTCACTGGGTGAATGTGATTAAGATTCAAGAAAATGGGTGGAGCCTACAACAGCCAATCAAAATTCACCTGTTGATTTTCAAGGGGAATATTTAAACTGCTGCTATTCTTACACTTTTAATGGCAGAGGCTTCAAACTTGCTACAGTCGGTCATTGGGTGACTGGGGTCCAAATTCACTAAAGGGGCGGGGCCACATACAGCCAATCAGTTTTCCTTGGTGGACAAACTGCTTCCATTCACACATTTTTGATGCCAGGGACCTGACAGGTCACAAACTTGGTCATTGAGTGACTGTGTGTCAAGGTTACAAAAAGTGGGCGGAGCCAAAACAACTTTTACTGTGAAAATATAAACTGCAGCCATTCTTACACCGTTAATGGCAGGGTTCTCAAACTTTACACAGTTGGTCATTGGGTGACAGATTAAGATTTTGGAAGGTGGGTGGAGCCTACAACAGCCAATAAAAATTCACCTTTTGATTTTCAAAGTGAATATTTCATCTGCTACCATTCTCTTCTACTGGTAAACGCAGATGCCTCAAACCTGGTACAGTTGGTCACTGGGTGACTAGGGTCCAAATTCAGGAAGGGGGCGGAGCCACAAACAGCCAGATTTGTTTATTTTTCAATGGGAATATACAAAGTATTGATACCAAGGACCCCAAAGCTGATAAACTTCATAATTGAGTGACTGTATGTCAAGGTTAGAAAAAGTGGGCGGGGCCAACAACCTAATTTTTTACATTGCAGGGTTCCCAAACATTACACAATTGGCCACTGGGTAACTGGGATGAATATTCAGAAATGTGGGTGGAGCCTACAACAGCCAATCAAAATTCACCTATTGATTTTCAAGGGGAATATTCACATTGCTACCATTCTTACACTGTTAGTGGCAGAGGCCTCAAACTTGATACAGTCAATCATTGGGTGACTGGGGTCCAAATTCACTAAAGGGGTAGAGCCACAAACAGCCAATCAGATTTGTTAGATTTATTTCAGCCATTCTGTTATTGGCAGGGTTCTCAAACGTGACACAGTGGCCTCTGGGTGACTGGGACTAATATTCAGAAAAGTGGGTGGAGCCTACAGCAGCCAATCAAAATTCACCTTTTGATTTTCAAGGGGAATATTTACATTGCTGCCATTCATGCACTCTTAATGGCAGAGGCCTAACATCTGCTACAGTCAGTCACTGGGAGACTGGGATTTAAATTCTGAAGGGAGCAGGCCAAAAACAGCCAATCAGATTTGTTTAATTTCAATGGTAAAATGCAACTTATTGATGCCAAAGACCCCAAAGCTCATAAACTTGGTCATTAAGTGACTGTATGTCAAGATTAGAAATAGTGGGTGGAGCCAAAAACAACTAACTTTTTGAATGGGAAAATGTAAACTGCAGCTTTTCTTACACTGTTAATGGCAGGGTTCTCAAACTTCACACAGTTGGTCACTAGGTGACTAGGATTAATATTCGGAAAAGTAGGTGGCGCCTACAAGAGCCAATCAAAATTCACCTATTGATTTTCAAGGGGAATATTGAAACTGCAGCCATTCTCACACTGTTAATAGCAGAGGCCTCAAACCTGCTACAGTCGGTCGTTAAGTGTTTGGGGTTCAAATTCAGTAAAGGGGCGGAGCCAAAAACAGCCAGATTTCTTTGCTGGATAAACTGCTTCCATTAGCACAATTTTGATGCCAGGAACCCAAAAGCTCACAAACTTGGTCATTGAGTAGTGACTGCGTGTCAAGGTTACAAAAAGTGGGTGGAGTTAAAAACAGATTTTTCTGGGAAATTGTATACTGCAGCCCTTCTTCACTGTTAATGGCAGGGTTCTCAAACTTAGCATAGCTGGTTACTGGGTGACTGGGATTAATATTCAGAAAAGTGGGTGGAGCCTAAAAATGCCAATCAAAAATCACATGTCACTTTTCAAGGAGAATATTAAAATTGCTGCCATTCTTGAACTGTTAATGGCACAAGCCTCAAACCTGGTACAGTCGATCATTGGGTCACTGAGGTTCAAATTCAGAAAAGGGGACAGAGCCACAAACAGTGAATCAGATTTGTTTCATTTCATGGGAAAATACAAATTATTGATGCCAAGGACCCCAAAACTCACAAACTTGGGCATTGATTAGTGACTTTGTGTCCAGGTTACAAAAAGTGGGCGGTGCCAAAAACAAATTTCACTGGGAAAGTGTAAACTGCAGCCCTTCTTACACTGTTTATTTCAGGGTTCCCAATGTTTGCCCAGATGATCACTGAGTGACTGAGATTAATATTCAGGGGAAGTGGGTGGAGCCTATAATGGCCAATCAAAATTCACCTGTTGATTTTCAAGTGGAATATTTTAATTGCTGCCATTTTTACACTGTTAATAGCATATGCCTCAAACCTGCTACAGTTGGTCATTGGGTGACTGGGGTTCAAATGCTGGAGAGGGGTGGAGCCACAAACAGCCTGATTTGTTTAATTTCTATGGGAATATACAAATTATTGATGCCAAGGACCCCAAAGCTCACAAACTTGGTCATTGAGTGTTTGTGTGTTAGGGTTAGAAAATGGGCGGAGCCAAAACCAGTCAAATACATACCCGGGCAACGCCGCGTCATCAGTGGGTGGAGACAAATACAAATTTCACTGGGAAAATGTAAACTGCATCCATTCTGTTAATGGCAGGGTTTTTAAACTTTGCACAGTTGGTCACTGGGTGACTGGGATTAATATTCAGAAAAGTGGGTGGAGCCTACAAAAGTGAATCAAACTTTACCTGTTGCTTTTCAAGGGGAATATTTAATTGCTACCATTCTTGAACTGTTAATGGCACAGGCCTCAAACCTGGTACAGTTGGTTATTGGGTGACTGGGGTTCAAATTCAGAAAAGGGGGTGGAGCCACACACAGCCAATCACATTTGTTTCATTTCAATGCAGATTATTGATACCAAAGACCGCAAAGCTCACAAACTTGGTCAGTGAGTAATTGTGTGTTAGGGTTAGAAAAAGTAGGCGGAGCCAACACCAGCCAAATACATACACGGGCAACGCCGGGCAATCAGCTAGTAAATACATAATAATAATATGGTAGGACATTACACTATGACTATGGGAGGATTAGAGTGTGAGCTCCTCTGAGGACAGTCAGTGACATGGCTATGTACTCTGTAATGTGCTGCAGAAGATGTCAGTGCTATATACATACATAATAATAATATGGTAGGACATTAGACTATGACTATGGTAGGATTAGATTGTGAGCTCCTCTGAGGACAGTCAGTGACATGACTATGTACTCTGTAATGTGCTGCAGAAGATGTCAGTGCTATATAAATACATAATAATAATATGGTAGGACATTAGACTATTACTATGGTAGGATTAGAGTGTGAGCTCCTCTGAGGACAGTCAGTGACATGACTATGTACTCTGTAATGTGCTGCAGGAGATGTCAGTGCTATAAAAATACATAATAATAATATGGTAGGACATTAGACTATGACTATGGTAGGATTGGATTGTGAGCTCCTCTGAGGACAGTCAGTGACATGGCTATGTACTCTGTAATGTGCTGCAGAAGATGTCAGTGCTATATACATACATAATAATAATATGGTAGGACATTAGACTATGACTATGGTAGGATTAGATTGTGAGCTCCTCTGAGGACAGTCAGTGACATGACTATGTACTCTGTAATGTGCTGCAGAAGATGTCAGTGCTATATAAATACATAATAATAATATGGTAGGACATTAGACTATTACTATGGTAGGATTAGAGTGTGAGCTCCTCTGAGGACAGTCAGTGACATGACTATGTACTCTGTAATGTGCTGCAGGAGATGTCAGTGCTATAAAAATACATAATAATAATATGGTAGGACATTAGACTATGACTATGGTAGGATTAGATTGTGAGCTCCTCTGAGGACAGTCAGTGACATGACTATGTACTCTGTAATGTGCTGCAGAAGATGTCAGTGCTATATAAATACATAATAATAATATGGTAGGACATTACACTATGACTATGGGAGGATTAGAGTGTGAGCTCCTCTGAGGACAGTCAGTGACATGACTATGTACTCTGTACAGTGCTGCAGAAGATGTCAGTGCTATATAAATACATAATAATAATATGGTAGGACATTAGACTATTACTATGGTAGGATTAGAGTGTGAGCTCCTCTGAGGACAGTCAGTGACATGATTATGTACTCTGTAATGTGCTGCAGAAGATGTCAGTGCTATATAAATACATAATAATAATATGGTAGGACATTAGACTATGACTATGGTAGGATTAGAGTGTGAGCTCCTCTGAGGACAGTCAGTGACATGACTATGTACTCTGCAATGTGCTGCAGAAGATGTCAGTGCTATATAAATACATAATAATAATATGGTAGGACATTAGGCTATGACTATGGTAGGATTAGAGTGTGAGCTCCTCTGAGGACAGTCAGTGACATGACTATGTACTCTGTAATGTGCTGCAGGAGATGTCAGTGCTATATAAATACATAATAATAATATGGTAGGACATTACACTATGACTATGGTAGGATTAGAGTGTGAGCTCCTCTGAGGACAGTAAGTGACATGACTATGTACTCTGTACAGTGCTGCAGAAGATGTCAGTGCTATATAAATACATAATAATAATATGGTAGGACATTAGACTATGACTATGGTAGGGATTAGATTGTGAACTCCTCTGAGGACAGTCAGTGACATGACTATGTACTCTGTAATGTGCTGCAGAAGATGTCAGTGCTATATAAATACATAATAATAATATGGTAGGACATTACACTATGACTATGGTAGGATTAGAGTGTGAGCTCCTCTGAGGACAGTCAGTGACATGACTATGTACTCTGTAATGTGCTGCAGAAGATGCCGATGCTATATAAATACATAATAATAATATGGTGGGACATTAGACTATGACTATGGTAGGATTAGAGTGTGATCTCCTCTGAGGACAGTCACTGACATGACAATGTATTCTGTAACGTGCTGCAGAAGATGTCAGTGCTATATAAATACATAATAATAATATGGTAGGACATTAGGCTATGACTATGGTAGGATTAGATTGTGAGCTCCTCTGAGGACAGTCAGTGACATGAATATGTACTCTGTAATGTGCTGCAGAAGATGTCAGTGCTATATAAATACATAATAATAATATGGTAGGACATTAGACTATGGCTATGGTAGGATTAGAGTGTGAGCTCCTCTGAGGACAGTCAGTGACATGACTATGTACTCTGTAAAGTGCTGCAGAAGATGTTAGCACTGTGTAATTAATAAATAAGGAATACAGATAAAGGTTATATACTGTAGGGAGAGACTCTGGACATATCTACCTTTCATCTGCATGAAGTCCAGCTGGTGGATGGATTGCAGGAGGGGTCCATTGTCCAGATTCAGGTCAAAGTCAGTTGTCATTCGAGGTGTGAGCGTGCCCTTCCCCCACTGGTCCTCGGTCAGATGAACCCTCCGAATGAGAGCGTCAGATATCTGACAAAGCAAAGACAGCCACGTAAGCACTGTTAGTGTGGGTACAGCAATATATGTATCATGATAATTATTCTGAAAATCCGCCAGCATCCTGAAGATGGAACACAGGTGTAACCTGATGAGATAAAGTTTGCCTGCAAAACATGCACCGTTGGGGGGTCACGAGGACAGGTTTGAGAAACACTGTCTTGGTATTATTTAATAGCTCTGTAAGCAATTACTTTTCAAGATAAGTATCAGCGCCAAAAGCTCTACTTTACTTTGTGTCAGCTTTAGCTGGAACATTCCATTCACAGGGGGAGTCTGTGTTTTATGTGAAATGTGACAACACAGCCAGTGCTGGTCTCTGCATCTCTCAGAAAAGTAAAGACTACAGGGCATTTTTGGGGCACAAGGCTCTCTGCATTCTCCTCAGACACCTCAGCCATCCCCGGGAGCCTGGCATCTTATCTGCACAGCTCATTTAAGGGGCCCATACACCTAACGATTTTCCCGCTGATATACAGCAGATTCGATCACTGTGATCAAATCTGCTGTGAAATTGTAGTGCAAACGCTGACAGAACGATCGATTTCCGTCCGAAATCAATCGTTCCCGTCGAGCTGTCCGTGTGGAAGATTTTTCTCTATCGCCGGCAGGTCGGGCATACGTCGATAGCGGCGTTCGAATGCCCGACGACCGGCGCAATACAGCGGCAATACATTACCTGCTCCGGCCAGTGCGTGTCCCCGCTGTCTTCTACTCCGCTGGGTTCCGCGTTCCAGTCCGGCTGGCTTCAGTTCCTGTCCCGGCAGGAAGTTTAAACTGTAGCGCGCCCTCTACTGTTTAAACTTCCCCGGACAGAAAGAAGTGAAGCCAGCCGGACCGGAACGCGGAACCCAGCGGAGAAGAAGACAGCGGTGACCGGGAGGACTCGTGCCGGCCGGAGCAGGTAATGTATGCAGGATCAGCACCACCACAGATTGTGAACGGTTTCAGGCTGAAATCGATGTATAATCTGTTTGCAGTAAAGGTGGCCATACGATCCCTCTCTGATCAGATTCGATCAGAGAGAGATCTATCTGTTGGTCGAATCTGATGGCAAATCGACCAGTGTATGGCCACCTTAAGAATGAGAAAACCAGCACAGGGTTATCAGATGTATGGAGAGGGATATTATAAGAGCCCCCATGCTTTACTGCTACTGTGGCTGTCAGTGAATGAAAGAGAGATTTTGAAAGGACTTTTATAACATGAAAGGAAGAGATAAGCAGGGAAAGATCAAGGGCTTGTTCCCACTAAGGGCTTGATTCACTAAACAGTGATAACTCAAATATCACACCTTATCAAAGTTAACATGCCTCATCAGAGTAGTATAGCGAACGCTACGAACCCACAGGGGCTCAGGGCAGGACGAGTGCCATTGCCAATTAGCAGGCATAAGTTCATAGCCCTCGCTATGCTACTCTTATAAGGCATGTTAACTTTGATAAGGTGTGATATCTTTGATAAGGTGTGATAACTTTGATAAGGTGTGATCTCTTTGATAAGGTGTGATATCTCTGATAAGGTGTGATATCTTTGATAAGGTGTGATATCTCTGATAAGGTGTGATATCTCTGATAAGGTGTGATATCTTTGATAAGGTGTGATATATTTGATAAGGTGTGATCTCATTGATAAGGTGTGATAACTTTGATAAGGTGTGATATCTTTGATAAGGTGTGATATCTCTGATAAGGTGTGATATCTTTGATAAGGTGTGATATCTCTGATAAGGTGTGATATCTTTGATAAGGTGTGATATCTCTGATAAGGTGTGATATCTTTGATAAGGTGTGATATCTCTGATAAGGTGTGATATCTTTGATAAGGTGTGATATCTCTGATAAGGCGTGTTAACTTTGATAAGGTGTGATATCTTTGATAAGGTGTGATATCTTTGATAAGGTGTGATATTTGAGTTATCCCGGTATAGTGAATCAAGCCCCATGAGTGTTTGCAGATTTTTTTAAGCGCTGGGGATTGTGTAAATCGCCCTAAAAGCGATTGTGCAATGATTTGCTTTGAGAGTTTTCACATATGAGAGTTTCGATTGCGTGCCGTTCTCAAAAGCGCTGCCTGTACTATTTTCTGAGCGTTTTGGCTCAATGGAAAGTATAGGGAAATCGCTAAGCACTTGAAAAAGCGCTTTGTATGGCCATTTCCCCAGCGCTCTTAAGAATAAATACATTGTATTTATTCTTTTCCGGGTAAAAGAGTTCACTTCCTGATTGACGTCAGGAAGTGAAAATCTCAATCGCTCATCAGAAACGCTTAGAAAAGCGATTACACAACATGGCACAATGCTCAGAAAACGCCGGAAATCCCTTGAAAAAAATCACGCACAAAAACGCTCAGTGCTTGTGAATTATAACGTGTACAAGGCCTTCCAGCAGTACTTGGGGACACCTAGTGAAGCTATTGTCGTCCCAGAAACCTGTTTATTGATAGTTGTCCTGAATGTGATGAGCGGGACTCACCTGAAGAAAGCCGCTCGGGTCGTTCTCTTTAATGACCTCCAGACAGTATTCCATCAGTCCGGTGGTCTGCCTCAGCTTCACTGTGCAGTGAGAGATCTGATCCCGGACCACCTAAGAGAGAGAGGAAAGAAATCAGAGACCCGTCTCTACAGGCATCAGTCTGGACATACCAGGCGATTGCACAAAAGTGACTTCGCTGTGTGAAACAAAAGTGTCAGCCCTTAAAATTCCTATAGTACAAATCTGGTGTGAAGCAGTTCAGTTGAAGGAATAAATGGCAAGACCTGTGGGTGGGGCTGCCGCTGGGCTCAGCATTTCTATGCTGTTTAAACTGTATAGGGGCGGGGTTGGGACAGGGCCCTTTGAGAAGGTCAAAGCCTGCAGCTCTGATAGCCTGTGATATAACAGATGGCTGCATTGAATTTGGCAGATTTTGATGGCACAACACGACCACAAAATCAATCGATTTTTAGCTGAAATTGGTCAAAAGGGTCGATTGTGCATGCTGTAAACCTCGGTTGCAAGAGCTTAGTGAGGTGTGTGGCTGTAACAGCGTTAACTTTCCCAATGAACGATGTACTCCTACATCAAGCCCCTCCAGCGCAGCGGCCGCACTGAGCATGTGCAGTATCATGCACCCGCTCGCGCTCTGGAGGAAGAAGCTCGTAGCATTTCTCCGATTGGGCACAGCTTTTACCGGAGAAAGTGGGTCAGAGCTAGTGCACATGGGCGAGCTGTCGGCAAGTGTTGTTTTGGGGGTCCCAGTGCTGGAGGAGGAGGGGGAAAGGCTTTCCGGAATCCAAAGGATTCCCCCTCCCTACAGGTACCCTTTAAGCTTAAATCATTGCTTATCGAAGCAGTTAAACGTCTTCCAGAAGACAGAAAGCTGTCCGGTGTGAATAAAGTTATTTTCCATTGAGTAGATCATGACACCAATAAATGAGCTCCTCACATATATCCTCGGTGTTTATTGCTCTATGCTCAGTAAGGGGTTAATGGTCTTCCCGGATACGTTGGCAGTTCGAGGCCCGCGCCAACCTCTGCATCTCGCCCAAACGCTCGCAAAAGCGGCTTCGTTCCGGCTTCCCATCCAACATTTTATCCCAGAGTCCCCCAGATTGCCCACGGCAATTTTACGCCTCTAATACAATCTGTTGGGATCCGGACTTTGGAAGGCGTAATAGAGGGAGATTAATGTATAACATCTCAGTGGCGTGGTGCGAGCGCTATGATGGTTACGGCTGCCCGGTATGACTCGCCAGGGACCAGAGACACGGGAAACAAGCTACTGGAGAAAGGAGAGCTGGATGGATGGCGCCTCGCAGGACGGCTCACCAGAGAGCAGAGAACGGGAAGACATGAAAGGAACTTGGACGGATGTCTTCTCGCGGGACGCCGCTGCCGGCCAGATTGGATTCCACCGCTGGGTTTTGCCAGGAAGCAGCAGCCAGTGTTTGTTTTCCGTGATGGAATTATGTGCGGGGGGGATTGCTGTACAAATTACGTATGGGATTCACCCAAAGAAAATTGTGCTGAAGGAAAGCATAGCTATCGATTGCCGGATGCCGCTTAACGCTGCAAGTTTATTTGATACACGGCCAAAAGTGTTTGTGGAAAGTTTTCCTAGAAAAATAACCTCTAAACCACCAGGTAAAACAGCCACTAACTCTCTAGGGACAATACCACAGGCAACAGCCACTAAACCTCTAGGGACAAAACGAGATACAACAGCCACTAACCCACTAGGGACAATACAACAGGCAACAGCCACTAACCCTTTAAAAACAATAACACAGGTAATAGCCACTAAATCACCAAGTACAATAGCCACTAAATCACCAAGTACAACAGCCACTAAATCACCAGGTACAACAGCCACTAAATCACCAGGCACAACAGCCACTAAATCACCAGGTATAACAGCCACTAAATCACCAGACACAACAGCCACTAAATCACCAGATACAACAGCCACTAAATCACCAGGTACAACAGCCACTAAATCACCAGGTACAACAGCCACTAAATCACCGGGTACAGCAGCCACTAAATCATCAGGTACAACAGCCACTTAATCACCAGGTATAATAGCCACTAAATCACCAGGTATAATAGCCACTAAATCACCAGGTACAACAGCCACTAAATCACCAGGTACAACAGCCACTAAATCACCAGGTACAACAGCCACTAAATCACCAGGTATAAGAGCCACTAAAGCACCAGGTACAACAGCCACTAAATCACCAGGCACAACAGCCACTAAATCACCAGGTACAATAGCCACTAAATCACCGGGTATAACAGCCACTAAATCACCGGGTACAACAGCCACTAAATCACCAGGTATAATAGCCACTAAATCACCAGGCACAACAGCCACTTAATCACCAGGTACAACAGCCACTAAATCACCAGGTATAAGAGCCACTAAAGCACCAGGTACAACAGCCACTAAATCACCAGGTATAACATCCACTAAATCACCAGGTATAACAGCCACTTAATCACCAGGTACAACAGCCACTAAATCACCAGGTATAAGAGCCACTAAAGCACCAGGTACAACAGCTACTAAATCACCAGGTACAACAGCCACTAAATCACCAGGTATAATAGCCACTAAATCACCAGGTACAACAGCCACTAAATCTCCAGGCACAACAGCCACTAAATCACCAGGTACAACAGCTACTAAATCACCAGATCTCCAGGCACAACAGCTACTAAATCACCAAGTATAGAATCAGAATCAGAATCAATTTATTTTCGCCAAGTAAGTTTGCACCTACAAGGAATTTGTCTTGGCAGTTGCTTAACAAACACAAACAAAAACAATACAAGGACAGACAGTGTGAATATTACAAGTTAAGGACGTTAGAAGTATAGTGGCAGTAAGCAATGTGAGAATTGTTCATGTTTAGTTCTGTGCTGATTACTTTCAGTCCTAGCAGCTCTAGCTTTAGTGGCTCTAGGTATAAGAGCCACTAAATAACCAGGTATAATAGCCACTAAATCACCAGGTACAACAGCCACTTAATCACCAGGTACAACAGCCACTAAATCACCAGGTACAACAGCCACTTAATCACCAGGTACAACAGCCACTAAATCACCAGGCACAACAGCCCCTAAATCACCAGGTACAACAGCCACTAAATCACCAGGTACAACAGCCACTAAATCACCAGGTACAACAGCCACTAAATTACCAGATACAACAGCCACTAAATCACCAGGTACAACAGCCACTAAATCACCAGGTACAACAGCCACTAAATCACCAGGTACAACAGCCACTAAATCACCAGGTACAACAGCCACTTAATCACCAGGTACAACAGCCACTAAATCACCAGGTACAACAGCCACTTAATCACCAGGTACAACAGCCACTAAATTACCAGATACAACAGCCACTAAATCACCAGGTACAACAGCCACTAAATCACCAGGTACAACAGCCACTTAATCACCAGGTACAACAGCCACTAAATCACCAGGTACAACAGCCACTAAATTACCAGATACAACAGCCACTAAATCACCAGGTACAACAGCCACTAAATCACCAGGTACAACAGCCACTAAATTACCAGATACAACAGCCACTAAATCACCAGGTACAACAGCCACTAAATCACCAGGTACAACAGCCACTAAATAACCAGGTATAAGAGCCACTAAATCACCAGGTATAAGAGCCACTAAATCACCAGGTATAAGAGCCACTAAATCACCAGGTATAAGAGCCACTAAATCACCAGGTATAAGAGCCACTAAATCACCAGGTACAACAACCACTAAATAACCAGGTATAAGAGCCACTAAATCACCAGGTATAAGAGCCACTAAATCACCAGGTACAACAGCCACTAAATCACCAGGTACAACAGCCACTAAATCACCAGGTACAACAGCCACTAAATCACCAGGTATAACAGCCACTAAATCACCAGGTACAACAGCCACTAAATCACCAGGTACAACAGCCACTAAATCACCAGACACAACAGCTACTAATTCACCAGGTACAACAGCCACTAAATCACCAGGTACAACAGGCACTAAATCACCAGGTACAACAGCCACTAAATCACCGGGTACAACAGCCACTAAATCACCAGGTACAACAGCTACTAAATCACCAGGTACAACAGCCACTAAATCACCAGGTACAACAGCCACTAAATCACCAGGTATAACAGCCACTAAATCACCAGGTACAACAGCCACTAAATCACCAGGTACAACAGCCACTAAATCACCAGACACAACAGCTACTAATTCACCAGGTACAACAGCCACTAAATCACCAGGTACAACAGGCACTAAATCACCAGGTACAACAGCCACTAAATCACTGGGTACAACAGCCACTAAATCACCAGGTACAACAGCTACTAATTCACCAGGTACAACAGCCACTAAATCACCAGGTACAACAGGCACTAAATCACCAGGTACAACAGGCACTAAATCACCAGGCACAACAGCCACTAAATCACCAGGCACAACAGCCACTAAATCACCAGGCACAACAGCCACTAAATCACCAGGCACAACAGCCACTAAATCACCAGGTACAACAGCCACTAAATCACCAGGTACAACAGCCACTAAAGCACCAGGTACAACAGCCACTAAATCACCAGGTACAACAGCCACTAAATCACCAGGTACAACAGCCACTAAATCACCAGGTACAACAGCCACTAAATCACCAGGTACAAAAGCCACTAAATCACCAGGTACAACAGACACTAAATCACCAGGTACAATAGCCACTAAATCACCAGGTATAATAGCCACTAAATCACCAGGTATAATAGCCACTAAATCGCCAGGTATAATAGCCACTAAATCACCAGGTATAATAGCCACTAATTCACCAGGTACAAAAGCTACTAAATCACCAGGTACAACAGTCACTAAATCACCAGGTACAACAGCCATTAAATCACCAGGCACAACAGCCACTAATTCACCAGGTACAACAGTCACTAAATCACTAGGTACAACAGTCACTAAATCACCAGGTACAACAGCCACTAAATCACCAGGTACAACAGCCACTAAATCACCAGGCACAACAGCCACTAAATCACCAGGTACAACAGCCACTAAATCACCAGGTACAACAGCCACTAAATCACCAAGTACAACAGCCACTAAATCACCAGGTACAATAGCCACTAAATCACCAGGTACAACAGCCACTAAATCACCAGGAACAACAGCTACTAAATCACCAGGTACAGCAGCTACTAAATCACCAGGTACAGCAGCTACTAAATCACCAGGTACAACAGCTACTAAATCACCGGGTATAACAGTCACTAAATCACCACTGATGAGGACCAACATCCCTGCCATGTACTGATGAGGACCAACAGTCTGAAACAGGCTGTCTACATGTGGGTTTGATATGACTGTGTAAAATTTAAAACTATATGCTTGCTATACACCAGCGGCTCTGGATGCTTGCTTGGCTTACCAAGGGGGAAAAGGGGTAATTTGCATATTTAGTAGCAGTGCATTGTGGGTAACCACAAATATTCACTTATAGCTGAATTATTGCAGACTTCCTTCTGTTTTAAAAAGGCAAATTACACCAATACAGTGTGCGGCATTGCAGGAAGTGACGACAGTGGAACGCACGATGGAACTAGGAAGAGGTGAGTCATCCCCGCCCGCTGCCTCTTACTAGCGCACACGGGGGACCCAGGTGAGCAGGGGGTGGGGGGGGGAGTTTCCTGCTAAGCTTAAAGGAGTTATCCGGGCACAATAAAGAAAATAAACGCTACTTACCGGGGGCTTCCTCCAGCCCCAAGCTCCCAGCATGTCCTATGCCGCAGCTTTGTTCGTCACAGGTTCGTCCTGGTCCCCGGCGATGACGTCAGAGCGACCTCCAGGTCGCTCTGTACTGCGCCTGCGCGAGCAGCGCTGTCAATCACCGCCACGTAGGCCGGAGCGGACTTTCTGCGTCTGCGCAGTCCGCTCCGGCCCACATGGCGGTGATTGACATCGCCGCTCGTGCAGGCGCAGTACAGAGCGACCTGGAGGTTGCTCTGACGTCATCGCCGGGGACCGGGACGGACCTGCGGCAAACGGCTGCGGGCAGAGCTGCGGCGTAGGACATGCTAGGAGCTTGGGGCTGGAGGAAGCGCCCGGTAAGCCCTCCGGTGTCATTGCCGGGGACTGGGTCGGAGATCCAGCAAACGGCTGCGGGGAGAGCTGCGTCGAGGGAGGTTGTGGGAGCTTGGGGCTGGAGGAAGCCCCTGGTAAGTAGCATTTATTTTCTTTATTGTGCCCGGATAACTCCTTTAAGCTGGAGGGGGAGTGCACATGGGGGACCCAGTTGAGAGGGGGTCCAACCCCACTCCCCGCCGCTGTGCCCAATACTCCCTTCCTGCCCTCTACCCTCTTATGCGGTGTATGCTACGCCGTGGGTCGGCTAGTAGCCACTAAATCACCAGGTATAATAGCCACTAATTCACCAGATACAACAGCTCCTAAATCACCAGGTACAACAGCTACTAAATCACCAGGTACAACAGCCACTAAATCACCAGGTACAACAGCCACTAAATCACCGGGTATAACAGTCACTAAATCACCAGGTACAACAGCCACTAAATCACCAGGTACAACAGCCACTAAATCACCAGGCACAACAGCCACTAAATCACCAGGTACAACAGCCACTAAATCATCGGGTACAACAGTCACTAAATCACCAGGTACAACAGCCACTAAATCACCAGGTACAACAGCCACTAAATCACCAGGTACAACAGCCACTAAATCACCAGGTACAACAGCCACTAAATCATCGGGTACAACAGTCACTAAATCACCAGGTACAACAGCCACTAAATCACCAGGTACAACAGCCACTAAATCACAATATCACAGGCAACAACCACTAACCATCCAAAGATACATGAGGAACTTGCATTAGGTCTTCTTTTCAAATGTTGGGATTTTTAATTGGTGTGAATTTCTACCCACCTTCAGCTTGTGCTCATGTTCCTTGTTTACTCGGGCCAGAAGCTGGGCTTTCCTTCTGTTCAGGGCATCGATCAGGGCGTCACACTGGGCCACCAGGCAGGCCTCAAACTCCACACTGTTCTCCTGCATCAGACAAAGGAATACATGTGAGATGGCTTGAATGAGTCAATTCAACACATGGTAAAAAAAGAATAAACAGTAAGTGTTATTTCTAGGACAGGAACACACAGCCTGATTTATTAATGCCGGTAACAAATCGCAGCTCGGCTTTCATGTTTGTTTGATGACTTTGATTTCAATCAGGTTTCACAAATACCCTAACCCAGAAAAAGTTCTGCAAACGTCTGGGAGTTCAGACGATACTGTATCCATCTTTTTCCTGTTTGGCTGACGTTGTAGTACAGACAGTCCATTACAAACATTTCAGAGATACAAAGTTGTCTACATGTACAAACTATACAATACTGTTTCTTTATTACACATTTTTGTTGTTACATTATTGTATAAACTGTAAGGTGCCCGGAAGGGGTCAATGTTGGGGGGTAGGTGTCAGGAAGGGGTCAATGTTGGGGGGTAGGTGTCAGGAAGGGGTCAATGTTGGGGGGTAGGTGTCAGGAAGGGGTCAATGTTGGGGGTCAGGGATAGGCGTCAGGAATGGATTAGGCATAGATATACTGTAGCGTTGCAATTGGGAAGAAGGTTAGGATCAGGCATTAAAAAATATATTATGGCTGCCATCGCACTAATGATTATAAAGGTAGCACTAATGTGGGCCTTCGAGTTCCAGTTTAAAGAAGAATATTATCAGATGATTCAAATTTCCACATTTTCTCAGTCATCTCACAAACAGCTGTTTATTATTTTTAAATCTAGTCTTGGAGATAAAATGGCAGCGCTAGGAAAGTGCTGAATACGCAGCTGGCACAGTGGAGAGCTGTTGCCGCAGTCCTCACATCCCGCGTATATCGGGGTCCCCCCAGAACCTCACCTGGATTTGCTGCACCATGTTTCTGAGCTGGACCAGGAATTCTTTGGCTTCCTTGGCGCGGTCTGACAGTCCATTCAGGGCCTGGGACAGCTGACTCTGGAATGATAAAGGAGGTTGGGAGATTAAGCACTCCGGTGGCTGCCAATCAGTCTGCAAGGACATATATAGATTATTATTACAGTAGAGTCCCCCGAAACTTCCTCGACAAGCTTGACAAGTGGCGCAATATTTACCTACCACGATCCAGCGCAGGCGCAGTAGCAGGCTAAGGTGGAAATAGGCAAGCCCGATTTTATCTGCTCTATTGCGCAGGCGCGAGTCCTTTGCACCTGCACAGTAGAGTGGATACGATCGGACTTGGCTATTCTCGCCTTAGCTCGAAGGAAGAGGCGCTACTGCGTCTGCGCTGGATCGTGGTAGGTAAATATTTACCTTGCTGCTGTTTGGGGGGGTTGCACAGCTGGATTGCCGGGAGGGAGGAGGACGGGGGAAGCCTCGTTAGGATCCAGAGGCTTCCCCCTCCCGAGGTGAGTATCCCCAGAGGGGATTGGTTCAAAAATCATCTGACTCCAACTCCTCAGTTTATTGAAACCACCGGCTCCAACTCCAGATACCCAAAATTGCTCCGGCTACCCAACTCCGACTCCACAGCCCTGGTATTGGTGCCTCTGTTCCCGTCTTCAGTCAAGTGTGCTTTCTGGTTGCTTGAGATTCAATGGTAAAAAATAGGCCTAGCTAATAATATTACTATAACCCAATCTATACACATACCATGAACTCTGTATTAAATGTTAAGATACAGTAATTGAAAGTATGTTATCCTTGGAGGAGTCTTTAAAGTGTACCTGAGACAAGAAGCGTCTCGGGTTCCATACTTACCTGGGGCTTCCTTAAAGGGTACCAGAGATGTCCCGTAATTGAAAAAATAAAAAAGAAGTTATACATACCTGGGGCTTCCTCCAGCCCCATACGCACTGATCGATCCCACGCCGCCATCTACCGCTGCCCACATCTACGAGAACGGGCTCCCGTCGCTGACGTCATCAGAGCCAGCTACGCAGGAGAAGTGCGCCCTCTACGTATCTCTCCATACACTGCAACAGAGATACGCAAAGAGCGCACTTCTCCTGCGTAGCCTGGCTCAGATGACGTCAGCGACGGGAGCCCGTTCTCGTAGATGCGGTCAGCGGTAGATGGCGGCGTGGGATCGATCAGCGCGTGTGGGGCTGGAGGAAGCCCCAGGTATGTATAAAATCTTTATTTTTTCAGCTCTGGTTCCCTTTAAGCCTCCATGAGGTCGCTCATCCCTCGCAGTCTCCCCAGGTAGCTCCAGTCACCTGCAATAGTGCCTGAAACCTGGCCGAGTCGAGCTTCGCTGCGCATGCGTGGCTTACCCGCGAGCCCACACCCGTTGCCAGAAGTGCAGTAGCCACCTGGGGAGATGGTGATGGATGAGCGACCTCAAGGGGGTCTTAAAGAAGCCCCAGGTAAGTGCGGAACCTGAGACACTTCTTGTCTCAAGTTCTCTTTAAGCACAGCAGAGCCCACAAACAGCCTAAGAAGTTGGCCTTCATCACAGTGAGTACTGCCAGCGAGATACGTTGGTTGGTTGAGTTTCGAATAACCGGGACTCTATTGTACTATCATTATACATGTTCAGTGTTTTTTTTTTTATAGAGTACCAAATAATTCACCTCATTTTGTCCCACTAACCATTTAATGTCCCCTCCACAGCCTATGTCCTGTCACAAGCTTCGCTGTCATATTTCAATCACTGAGTTCTGAAGGGTGCTCAAACAATCAGTAATTTTTGTGAACTGATTGACCTTTCAATCCGATAATTTCCTTGGATGAAAGGTGAATCGATACCACGACATGTCCACTTGGTCGATCTTTTGCAAACGGTCTTCAGCTGAAATCAGTCAAAAGGACAAATCGGTAATGTTGGAAAATTTTAGTTGCAAGGGCTTCAACGGAACGCAGCATTAACACATCGTGACGACCAACGGACTCCTGGCTGGTGTCCCTACCAAGGGTAGATGTGCACCCTTCATGTCAGTGTGCAGAGCTGACCTTTCATGCCGGCAAGAATAATGGCCTCCCCCGGCGTTTAGCAGGACGATTTCCTATAAATTTCATGATGCAATCTATTAGAAGTCGCTTTGTGGTGTGTAGCCATGCAACAGATCCCTCTCTGATATCTCCAGTGTCTGGCACCATGTACCATGTGACCCTTGTACATGAAGTGACGTTACGTTAGAGTTTAATGAACAAGCTGATTTTGGGTTATCAGAGAAAATTACAGCACGAGAAGGAAACCCATTCAAGCAAAGGGAGATCGTGCAATGTCAATGCATAAAGTGTCCTGGCTGCCATCTACACGTAAGACTCCTGCCAGGCAAGAGTGGGAACCACTTAGTTATTGGCTTTAGAATCAATAAGAAATGAACAGGGAGGGCTTTGTGGCCGGATTCTGTACTCCTGAACAGATACTTTCCATGTCTGATGAGATGAAAAAATTCACCTGGTGTTTGACACGACTAATGTAGATAAGGGCCCGTTTCCACTGTTGCGACGCGATTTCGCCGGCATTCCGACGCTTGTAAAAACGCATGCGGATGCGTTTCCGCATGCGTTTTTACCCGCGATTTCGCGTGCGATTTCGCATGGCAGGGTGCCATGCGAAATTAACCATGACACTGCCAGGGCAAAATAACGTTGAGAAAGGTGCGAAATCGCACGCGAAATCGCGGGTAAAAACGCATGTAACAAACGCATGCGTTTTTACTATTAAATACATTAGCGGCGATTCGCACGGATTCCCGACGCAGGCGAATTCTGTGGGTCCCGTCGTGCAGATTTGGCCCGCCGCCAAATCGCTCCCGCACGCCGCACATGTGGAAACAGCCCCGGCCACTTCAGTGTAACAAGCGAATCCGCATCTCGTCGCCGCATGCGGATTCGCTATGGTGGAAACGAGCCCTAAATGATGAACATCTATAAATAACCAGTCCAAAAATAACACAAAAAGAGAGCGAACGGCTGAATCAGGCTTATGATCTGAGAGGTGGATTCCCATCTATAACATCTGCGCATCAAAGTGCACTTGTGTAGAATCTCTAGCAACCTTATTAACCACTTTTTTCACCACTACAGTATATTTACGTCTTCTGTGACTTCATCTAAGCTACGAGGACGTAGATGTGCAGGATTGGGCCTGCTCCTGTGCAAACTTCCGGCCCTATCTGCTGCAGCACTAATTGGTGTAAGGAACTATATGTTCCCTGAGCTAATAAGATTGATTTTTACCAGTAAAAATACTTTTATTTTCTCAGCTCATAGTGAAAAATGCGCATTGCAGCATTATTTCAGATTCAAATATCTTCACCATATATTGTGGCAGGAACATTTAAGTTTTGTGATGAACAGTAGAAATAGCCAAACAGAATTTATGTTTTTTATCTACAATATTGCTTTTTATTTTTAAACTGGAATTGGTAAAACTGAGGAATAATGTGTTTTTTTTTTCTATTTGTTTCCTCTTTTTCCCACTAAAATGCATGGAAAACAACATTGTTCAAGGGGAAAAATGCCGAATTAGTCTTGAAAAAAACAATATATATTTCATTTAGGTGTCATAAGTAGGCATAATGTTATTGCTAATTAAATTGGGACATAGCTAAAATGTCAAAATTGCTCTGGTCCATTAGTGGGAAACAAGGTCTGGATGCAAAGTGGTTAATGTGTTACTAGAATAAAACACTACCCATATTCCCAAAGATGTAAAGACTACAGTGAGTCAGCTGAGAAGGTCCAGGGGTACTGCCCCTGACTGTGAAGAACGAGGTCATGAGTTTAACTCTCGGGTCAGAGGAAAAACAAACAAACAAGAGTGGGTCATAAAGCAACCCAATGGATGATACAACCCAAGTAAACCCCCAAATAAAGATACTGTCAGCATTCTTATCTGCTATAATGACTCCAATAAGGCAATGTTTTCATGAGTACCTTGTACCTTGCGGAATGGGTCCATGTGAGGCGTACACTGAATAAAGCCACCTGTTAAATCAGGTGATAAAGAGAATCAGGATATCAGTAATGTTCTGCTACCAATATTTTACTATAAGCTTTGCAACAGCAGTTTCATTCAGTTTTACAGGCCATTCTCTGATCATTCCCGATCGTTTTAACAAAATCTTTTCACTACCTATTGTGTAACCCTAACCTAACCCTAATCCCATTACAGCCACTATGGATAATGCTAAAATCTTCCTAAGGGCTGGTTCAGACGGGCGTTTTTGTGGCGTTTAACGCAGCGTTTCAGACGCAGCGTTTTTTGGGATCTACTGCCATCCCATGCAAGTGAATGGGAGCGTTTAGAGCTGGCTTTTGCAGGCTTTCATGAAAGCCTGGCAGTAGATCCCAGCGTTGCGTCTAGTCTCAAAAGCAACATGCTGCTTTCAGAGGCAGTAAACGCGAGGAAACAATAGCAGAGACCAGAACTGCTAGCCTTGAACGCTTTTCAAAAGCTTTCAAAAGCTAGCTTTTAAACGCTGGCGTTTGAACGCAATGCCAAGCAAAAGCTCAGCAGACGCCCGTGTGAACCAGCCCTTACACCTAACCCTAACACCCCCTCTCAGGGCATATCCCTTCCTAAAGGCCTAACCCTTACCTCCTCTTCCTGACTATAACTCAATCCCAACCTTACCCTATCCCCTAAAACTAGCCCTCAAACTATTCTGAACCCTAATCTACGATACTAGTGCCCTATCTCCGCTATTGTAAGAGACATGGAAATACTTGTGAAGGACATAGTAGTACCTGAGGAAGTACATCACTACACTTGAGGGGGAACCTGGCCATACCTGAATGAGATGATTACACCTGAGGCAGGACATGGCAATACTTGAGGGATTATATAACTACACTTGAGGGAGAAGATGACTATTCTTGAGGGAGGACTTGAGGGTGGAGATGACTACACATGAGGAGAGCATAGCAATGCTTGAGGGAGGAGAGGACTGCACTATTGGATATGCCAATACGTGAGAGAAGGGATGATTACACTTATGGGAAAGCATAGCAATTGTTAAGGAGGTGACTACACTTGAAGGAGGACGTACTCATACTTGAATGGGGAGAGGACTACACTTGAGGAGAGCATGGAAATACTTGCCGAGAGACATGGCATTAGCTATGGTGAGAGCATGGCCATACTTGCAGGGGAACATGACAATTCATTTGGTTGGTGGCGGGAGACTATACTTGTTTCTTGTGTTGAAACAATTTTAAACTTAAAAGCTCAACATTTATGGGGTTACCTTGAATTCAAAGTTGACCTGATACTGAGCACATGTATTGGAAAATCCACCAGTCTGTAAACATAATAAGATATGACAACTCTGCCGCAAGCTATTTACATTCCCTTTAAGGGAGAAGTGATATTTTCCTTCCGAGCAGAATCATAAAAAGCCAGATCACATTTTATTTAATCTGCGTTTTGTCGTCATGATAGTTTAATGAACAGCCAGACAGATCTCTGAAGAATTAACCCAGACGCCCCTCTTTAATTCAGCATTAATTAACATGAACTGATGGTTTGATGTAACGCAATTTCTTCCCCTCGCCGGGATTAAAAATTCTTAATTACAGTTTCGAGAAACCGAGACTGTCTCCGAAACATCAGCTCTCTACATAGATGGGCCAGGATTATTATTTATATAGCGCCGACATCTTCCGCAGCGCAGTACAGAGTATATTGTCACTAACTGTCCCTCAGAGGAGCTCACAATCTAATCCCTACCATAGTCAATAGACCATTGTAGTCTTGGGAAAATTTTACAGAGAAGCTAATTAACTTATCTGTATGTTTCTGTGATGTGGGAGGAAACCGGAGTGCCCGGGGGAATCCCATGCAGCCACAGGAAGAGCATACCTGGGACACAGCGCTACAAGACTGTACAATGCCACCAAGCACAATAAATACGATCACTTCCTCGTCCTGTAAGGTAACACGCCATGGATGCCACATCCTAACAATGTACATTAAAGGGAGAGGCGAACCTAAAAGAAAAAAATTACTTACCTAAGAACAGTAAAGCCTCTGGCTCCTCCCCCTGTCCCCGTGACATACTGTCAGGGTTGGTTCCCACTTGTTTAAAAACGTACATGTTTGGGACGTGTTTTAAGCCCCGCTTAGCGTAAGAAGCGGATCCTAATATTAAATAGGATCCGCCTCTACTTGGACAATCTTTGTCTTCAGGTCATTTGAGACCCCAATGTTGCTACTCTTCAGAGAAAATTTAAAGAGGAGGGAAACTTACAATTGACCCCCTTAAATACTCTTTCTCATAATTGGATTCACCTGTGTATGTAGGTCAGGGGTCACTGAGCTTACCAAGCCAATTTGAGTAAACTCTAAAAAAAATTGTTTGGTTAGAAAAATCAAGCGAATAAAGTGAATAAAAGTTTGGTATGTACTGAAGAGTTACATACAATTTTTTTCTGGTTGAAAACAATGCCAGAATCCATCACACACCATACACTTCTTGATAAAATTGGTATGAATTTTCCAACATGTCCAAGCTCAAAAAAATCGGAAAAAAAAAACAGAAATTTGATCGGCTTTCTCGATCCAAAACAAATAAAAGCTTTTGGTTTTTCAAGACAACCGATCATATTTATTGAACTGGTGTAAAATTGGATGTTTTAATTGTATGGTGTGTGGCCACCTTTAGAATTCAGCTACCTATTAGATCTCATATTCATAATTTAACGAGATAGTCGTGCTGACACACAACGTGACACTCCTGCTGACACACAACGTGACACTCCTGCTGACACACAACGTGACACTCCTGCTGACACACAACGTGACACTCCTGCTGACACACAACGTGACACTCCTGCTGACACACAACGTGACACTCCAATCTAATCTACGGTCTATAGCCTGGGCTCTATGCTACGTCTATCCCAGGGGTACTTTAGTTGGGCTCAGAGGTACTTGGATTTGTCAGTCTATCTATCATATTAAGTTATGAGACAAATAATGATACATCTTATACAAATTAACCTGACTAAACTTGAACTAGTTAATTAAAAGCATCAAGGAATGTCTGAACAGCATGTATACACAATTATGAAGTACTCCCTAAGTAATATATGTCAAGGGGTACTTGAGATGATGTTACTCACAACGGGGTGCTTGGCCCACAGTCATTAATAAAGGGGTACATGCTGTAATAATGTGGAGAAAGATTGTGCTAAAGCACTAAACACAACATAAAATAAACAGCAAAAAGATATGAAAGGTTTCCAAGTCATGGGAAGTGTTAATACTCAAACATCTACTTCACTTTGAAGCAAAGTCATAGAATGTCATTGCCCTACCAAAGTTATCAGACTAACTTGAGCTATACTGAGTGGGTAAAGAATGCAGAATAGTCTTTGCTTTAACTGGAAGGGAAGGGCTATTACGTAAAGCACTTTTTAATCTGGGGCTTCTTCCAACCCCCCCCCCCCCCCCCCCTTCAGGTCCTTAAAGTGGAACTTCAGCCTAAACATACTGCCATTAAAGAGACTCTGTAACATGAAAAAGATCCCCTGGGGGGTACTCACCTCGGGTGGGGGAAGCCTCCGGATCCTAATGAGGCTTCCCACGCCGTCCTCTGTCCCACGGGGGTCTCACCGCAGCCCTCCGAACAGCCGGCGACTGTGCCAACTGTCAGTTCAATATTTACCTTCCTGGCTCCAGCGGGGGCGCTGTGGCGGCTTTCTGCACGGAAATAGACGGAAATACCCGATCTCATTCGGGTCCGCTCTACTGCGCAGGCGCAGGAAACTTGCACCTGCGCAGTAGAGCAGACCCGACGGCGATCGGGTATTTCCGTGTAGTTCAGAGCCGACAGCCGTCAGAGCGCCTGCGCAGGAGCCAGGAAGGTAAATATTGACGTCACCGCTGCCCGGACTCCACGGAGGGCTGCAGCGAGACCCCTTACGGATGGAGGACGGCGTGGGAAGCCTCATTAGGATCCGGAGGCTTCCCCCACCCGAGGTGAGTACCCCCCAGGGGATCTTTTCATGTTACAGTTCCTAGTTATGTTAATTAAAATAGATAGGTAATATAATCTCTTACCCACCCTGTTTTAAAAGAACAGGCAAAGGTTTGTGATTTCATGGGGGCAGCCATCTTTTTGGTTGAAAGGAGGTGACAGGGAGCATGAGACACAGTTCCAACTGTCCTGTGTCCTGATCACCCCTCCCAGTTGCTAGGCAACGTGAATAACAACATAGGAAATCCCACCATGCTTTGCGCAGCATCAGGGTAAAAATGCCCAGGCAGTGTTCTTTGAGGGGGCGGAGCTTAGCTTTTATGCAGCTAAAAATAAGGCTTTTGTAAGAAAAACAAAGTTCTGATGCTGTGAAACTGTTAAAGAGACACCAAGCCTTTTCAGTTCTGCTGAGTAGATTTTTAGTCTGGAGGTTCACTTTCAGTGTTCTCCAAGTTCCCTCCATTGTGCCACTGTCCCCTCCAAAACACCTGCTAATTGAACTCCAGTTGTGGCTACAGAGCACAATCTCCTTTGGGCACCTTCTTGATTGTGCTCCCATAGCTCCCTGCACATGCGCAGTTACAAGTCTATATGAATGCGCTGGAACCTTCTGTCCACAAGAGCACAACCAAGGAAGGGACATGCGGAGTTCCAGAGGTGACATGCAGAACTACGAGGGGCCTGAAAGACATAATATCATGCTAGGTACAAACTGGCAGATAGATGGTTTGATAATTTCCGACATGTCCGATATTATTTATGAACGTTTTTCTTGTCCATTTCTCATAGAAAGGAAAGGAAATTGATAAGAAAAGATAAGAAAACCAAGCATAAAATTGAGTGGAGAATCGATCAGACAGAAAATCGACTGAAAAAACGCATCGTGTGTACCCAGCATACGTCTTTTACTGTTTTCTGTTGTTCTTTGCCATGTACAGTGTTTTTGAGTTTCATGCTACTTTAACTCCGCCCAACCCAAAGCAGAAGTCGTTCTACCAACCAGCTTGGGAATGAGGATAACCAATAAGATGTTAATAGTCAATTCAAAAACTAAAAAAAACCTCCCCTGGGAGATACTCACCTCGGGTGGGGGAAGCCTCCGGATCCTATTGAGGCTTCCCCCGTCCTCCTCGGTCCCACGGCGGTGGAGATAAAGCTCCCCGAACAGCAGGGATGTAAATATTTACCGTCCCGGCCCCAAGTCTCCTGCAAGTCTCCTGCACCTGCGCAGTAGAGCGGACCCGACAGAGATCAGCTATTTCCGCCTATCTCTGTGCTGAGAGCCACAACAGCGCCCCCCGCTGGAGCCTGGAAAGGTAAATATTGCACAGCCTGACAAATTGTCATCTGTGCATTCCGTGGGCTGCAGCGAGACCGCCGTGGGACACAGGAGGACAGGGGAAGCTTCGATAGGATCCAGAGGCTTCCCTCTACCAAGGTGAGTACCCCCCAGGGGAACTTTTTTTTCGTTACAGAGTCTCTTTAATACAAACTGTATGCCGCTTGGAATTAGACCAATCCAATGCACTTCCTGGCCATTCCGATTGGCCAAATTCCAGGCTCCATGCAATCTGCATTAAATATGCAAATAAGATGGAATTACAAGCATCTGATTGGCTGTAGGCAGGAGAAACCATTGATGAATGGTGCAGTGGGGGACGCCGGGGTACAGCTGGAGACCAGATTCAGTCGCGCAGGAGCCGTAATACCGGGTTTCCCCAAAAATAAGCTTTAGCTGAATACCAGCAGAAAATCAGACGCTATGTTAGTGTATGGGGAGGTGTGCAGTCTCTCACCGCACCTCCCTTGTGGCTGCTTCCCCCTTCGATCACCTGTAGCTGCTCCTGTATCCTAAGATGGTCGACGCCCTTTGACCTGGTCGCCGCACATGCGCTGTATGCCTGGTCGGCTCCGTGACCACGCCCCCCTCTCATCATAATCAATGTGTGCTGGGAATGCATCAGCACATGTGCACATTGCTTATGACAATAGGGGAGCGCGGTCACTGAGCTGACTGGCATACAGCGCATGTGCAGAGATCGGGTCAAAGGGCGTCAGCCATGTCAGGATACCGAAGCCATTTACAGGTGAACAGACGGAGATGCGAATGACAGCTCTCACCGCTGCCGCTAAACTCAGAGGCGGCGTTAAATACTATTCTCCCTCCGAGTTGTCGCAACTCGGAGGGAGATGTAATTCGGGGTGTGGCAGCCGCCAGAGCCCCAATTACCGCTACGCACGGTGCGCATCATAGCATTACTGCTATGGGGCGCACAGTTTTGGCGCTCGGGTCTCAGAGCAGCGCGCCGAAATCAGCTGATTCGAAAATGAATGTGTGTCTTATTTTCGGGGAAACACGGTAGTTGTGAGTCACTTGATCCTATCAGTCCTATGCTTATCTGTGGATTCTCCTCAAGAGGGATTTCTATAGAATAAATTGAGCTTCTCTGAAGCAGTTACGCCCCTGTATACGCTCGCTGTATCTGATCCCCGGTATATCATACTACAGCGATCACCGGGGTCTCCTGTGTGTAATATAATGTGCTGGCGGAAGAGACACGGGGGGGATGCAATCCAGAAGATTTATAGAAGGAACTGCTGCAGGAATAATGTCATAGCAACCGTAACACAGCAGATAGCTAGCAGTGACCGAGCACAACGGGCCTAAATGACTAAAGCAGACCTGAACTCAGAACTTCCTCTCTCCTCTAAAACAGAAGCAACTGCATAATCACCTTTACAGAAAAACATTTCTTTGTAACAGCTATTACAAATCCTACAATAAATCTTCAGTGTGTCTACTTCTTGCTTTCACGGAAGCAGACAAAGGGTTAACATCCTGTGTTTACAAATAAGCTGCTGAGGCAGAGGAGAGTCCCCAACTGCTGCCAACTATTAGAAGATTACAAGGCACAGAGCTGGTGGATAACAGGGTGGTGGGTGCAGGGCACAGGTTTACCTAATGGCCGTTTCTCTCACAAGAGCTTCCTCTGAGGCAGGTGTAGCCAACACTTACCTTGGAGGAAGCTCTTGCGAGTGAAACGGCCGTCAGGCAAACCCGTGCCCTGCACCCCCTTCCACCTCCTTCCGCTAGTGTATACTGAGCCTGTGGCTAATACATTTTACAGAGCCACACAAATCCAACATGCAGACAGCCTGTTTCAGACTTATTGGACTGGGCATGATCCCATCCATAGAGCCATATCAATCCAATCCAGAGGTGGCCTCTGTAGAAGTGCAGCTATGCATGTAACGGCCGTCAGACTTCAGTGCCCAGCACCCACTGCTACCGATTGTAACTTTGTACACAGCATGTGGATATTGCCTGCTGCAACACTAACGTAAGTACACTTCACAATAAACGACAAGTAATAGCAGTGCCAGCTTTTGCTTTTTTGTTCTCACCTTATAAAAGACTTGTCTGCAGAGCACGCTACGTCTGCTATTTAGGAAGGAGTGGACACAAGCTACCCGCCCCCATCTTACAATCTGCTCTCACTGTAGTGCCAATCTATCTTCATATGCGTGCGAGAGGAATCGCCGGTGGGAGACTTGGGCGCAGGATACAGCCGGTATATGGCTTACCCTGCTGCTGCACAAGTTCCCGGCTGTGTTAATTACTATTCCCCCTCCAGGTCGATGTGGATGGTAGGGAATGATGTAATTCAGCTTCCAGCTATTGCTGGCGGACGATTTACAATGTTTTAAACGTAACTTCAGCTCCGTCTTCTAACAGCACCAAAGTTACTGATTGTGCACCACTATAGATGTAATACCTATTACGGTCTATGGTGGCGCTGGCTGCACCCAAATCTCCTACGCTGGATTCAATGTGTTTGCTCCATACTCTCTATCCATAACGTGCATCCATCTCCTAACTGACGGTGGCTGTAGCAAATGTCAGCCTCATCTGCCTGCATAACCTACCAATCACTACAGGCCTACTGTGCCTAACTGCTACACTGTGCCTAACTGCTACACTGTGTCTAACTGCTACACTGTGCCTAACTGCTACACTGTGCCTAACTGCTACACTGTGTCTAACTGCTACACTGTGCCTAACTGCTACACTGTGCCTAACTGCTACACTGTGCCTAACTGCTACACTGTGCCTAACTGCTACACTGTGCCTAACTGCTACACTGTGCCTAACTGCTACACTGTGTCTAACTGCTAAAAACTGTCGGCTTTGGCACAGGAATCAGCTAAAGCAGCTGCTAACATTTTAGGATAAACTAGAATCAGATTTTAAAAATAATAATAAGAATAATAATAAAAGACTATTGGATGTGTAAATGGCTATATGGACCAGGCCTGTGGAGTCAGTCCAAAAATCATTCAACTCCGACTCCTCAGTTTGTGAAACTTCCGACTCCAACTCCATAGCCCAGATATGGACAATGGTAGTGTCCTTATTCTGTGACCTGAGACAAACTTTAAAGGGGAACAGAAGAGAGAGGTATACGGAGGCTGTCATGTTTATTTCCTTTTAAGCAATACCAGTTGCCTGGCAGCCCTGCTGATCCTCTGCCTCTAATACTATTAGCCATAGCCCCTGAACAAGCATGCAGCAGATCAGGTGTTTCAGTGGTTCAGACTTATAAGTCTGATCTGACAAGACTAGCTGCATGCTTGTTTCTGGTTTTATTCAGATACTACTACAGAGGAATAGACCAGCTGGGCTGCCAGGCAACTGGTATTGATTAAAAGGAAATAAATATGGCAGCCTCCGTATACCTCTTACTTCAGTTCCCCTTTAACCTGGGTATGATGCTGCTTCCACAAATGTTAAAGGACCACTGGTCCGAACATTTTAAAAAATGTATAGATATAAAATGTACATTTGTTCCAGAGTAAAATGCACTATAGTGTCTCTTACAGTAGGCTGTAAAAATCTGACAGATCTGACAAGTTTTGGACTAATCCATCTCGTCATGAGGGGACTCTCGGGGTCTACTTTATTTTCAAAAGCACTTCCTGAAAGGCAGTTACTCGGTCCAGCTGCCTAAATAGTGTGCAGCGGAGTAGGGAGGCTGGCTGGCATCTTTGTATACGTCCATTACAGGGAGAGCTTTGTAAAGAATAAAGGGAACACTGAGAATCCCCCGTGAGGAGATGGACTAGTCCAAAATCTGCCAGATCTGTTATTGCTACTGTAAGTGACAGCAACATAGGAAAAAGGTAATTTACAGTACATTTTACTCTGAGAGAAATGTACTTCTTATGCACTTATATTTTACATGACAGTGGTCCTTTACCAGTCATTTCCGCCTATAATGACCCGGGTGTGACAGGGCTGTGGTACCGCTGTCGGGGGAGGAGACATCCGCTGCATTCCTCGGATTTATATACATTATTTCCAGGAAACTGGGCCGAGCGGTTTGAAGAAAGCCGACTTTGTGGAATATGTTCTGTGAATTTGAAATGCTGAGAAATCGCAGCAGCCGGCGTAGAGACACAAGCTGCAGGCCATGTACATTATCTGCAATGTTTAATTCAGCAATCGTTTAACGATAACGCTTTGTAAGATGATTGCGTTACTGGATGCTCCTTAGTCACGCGCCGCTTTCAAATAATGTCATTTTACACAACGCCTCGCGGCCACGGAGACGGGGGAGGGGCAGGCAAAGCGCTAAGCCAAAACTAACGTGTCAAAGCCTTTATTAAAAAAGGTGCAAAACGTTTTATTTCACACTTTCCATAGAGGCCAATGCCTAGAGGAGCTCGTATCGGAGGGGCACCTTTTTTCCCAGGCTCCTCCCACATCACTGCTATGTCCAATCATATCTGTGTAAGCACTGATGCTTCCCCTGCAGGCTTATACTTACTGAATGCATGTTGTCATCATTTGAGGTAAGCAATAACTTCCCTTATCCCTTTTATCCTGTTTCTAGATATTTTATCACACCTGCACGTCTCTACTACCCCCTGTTAAAATCAGTAATAGGGATAATTTGATAAGTACTGCTTTTATCCTCTCAGGGAAAGTGAGCATATGCTCACTTTCCCAGAGGTGCGAAGGATATTTATTACCTTATAAACAATGCCAGTTGCCTGGCAGCCCTGTTTATCTTCTGACATAAGTAGAATCTGAGTCAAAACCCTGGAACAGGCATATGGCTAATCCAGTAAAAGTCAATGGAGTCAGAGTACTTTATCTGCTACGTGCTTGTTCAGGGTCTATGGCTAAAAGTGTTAGAGATGCAGAAACAGAAAAACTGCCAGGCAACTTGTATTGTTTAAAAGGAAAAAAATATGGCAGCCTCCATATACCTCTCACGTTGGAGTCAAGTGGAGAAATGCACCCTGTTTGTATTTAGAGAGTTTAACCTGTCTAATTACCCCTCATCTCTGACTAATCACCACTGTAATTTTATCCCTCAGCTGTGTCAGCTGGCTGCCTCGTCAGAGCAGCTAACACATAATGTTAACCCTATGTCTGCTTCCATGAAAGACGGAAGTAGACACACTTCAGATTTATTGCAGGATTTGTATCAGCTGTAACAAATAAATGTTTTTCTTTAAAGGTTATAATGCTGTTGCTTATCTTTTAGAGCAGATAGGAAGTTCTGAGTTCAAGTTCGAGCCTGAGGCATGAGACCTATGGAAGCTGCCATATTTATTTCCTTTTAAACAATACCAGTTTCCTGGAAGTCCTGCTGATCTTTCGGGTCAGTGGGGTCTAAATGACACACCTGAAACAAGCATGCAGCTAATCTTGTCAGATTTGTCATCGACAAAGCCAGGCAATGTGCATTATTTAAAGGGTAATAAATATGTCAGCCTCCATATCTCTCTCACCCCGGGTTCCCTTTAAGCCAAGGATCATAACAAGGAGGTGCGGAGTTCTTTTTTAACCCTCTGAGCGATACAATTACATCGCCCAGGAGGGGGCAGCGCAGCACTTTTTAAAAAAAAATTTAAATCATGTAGCGAGCCCTGGGCTCGCTACATGATAGCCGCTGCGCAGCGGCATCCCCCCACCCACTCCGATCGCTTCCGGCGATCAGAGTAAGCGTTCTGAATGGGATTTCCTGCTGGGCTTCCCTGGTCGCCATGGCGACGGGGCGGGATGATGTCACCGACGTCATGGACGTTGTGACGTCAGAGGGAGTCCCGATCCACCCCTCAGCGCTGCCTGGCACTGATTGGCCAGGCTGCGCAAGGGGTCTGGGGGGGGGGCTGCGCGGCACGGCGGGTAGCGGCGGATCGGCGGCGAGCGGAAGTTACACGCAGCTAGCAAAGTGCTAGCTGCGTGTAACAAAAAAAAATGTGCAAAACGGCCCAGCGGGGCCTGAGAAATCCTCCTGCGCGATATACCCCGAGCTCAGCTCGGGATTATCGCCCAGGAGGTTAAAAGGATGTCAGCAATGGAAGCCTCTCTCCTCATTTTAAAGAGGTTTATGTGCTCTCTAGTGTTCTTACCCCCTACTGGTTTTTCGAAAATGAAAAAAACAATAATAACACTTTACTATTCTGAGCCTCTTAAGGACCCCGCGATCCTCGGCTTGACAATAATCTGATCCCTCGGTCACCGCAAGGGTTAACTGGCATTCAGGATCGCGAGAATGCGACGGTTCCATCAGCGCCAGTAATCCTCCTCTAGAACGACCTTGAAGACTCCGGCGAGGGGAATTAATATTGCGCGGCCTCCCCGGTCGCCGGCGATGTAATTAGTTGTCTCCTTTCTGCGGGAGAATCAGATGCTGAGATTGGAATAGAATTAGTCGAGCAGCGAGGAGCGGGCGCGCCGCAGCTGGGAAATAAATCGCAACGCTTAAACATTAATGAAAATACGCACAACAAAGAAGGTGCCGGTCGGTGGAGAAGGTCGCGGACCGGCCTGATGTCTCCCAGAACAGGATTTATACCGGCATCTTTACTACTGCGATACAGTCTGATATGATATGTACAGAACATGGCCAGTCAGAATATACACAGTATATAGGAACTCCGCCCTGCCTTCCTGGTACAGAATACTCGGTCAAATTATCACCCCTGACATGGTCAAAACTCAGTGTACATTTTTACTGTTTCAATGTCTCATGCATTAAAGTATGCCAGAGCTCAAATCTATGAACTAATGACCCCTTTGATCTCTTCACTGCTCTCAGAAGCCATTTACAGACAGGAAAGTGTTTTATGGCTGTAATTCCTTATCAACGTGGGGTACATTATAGTCCGACCCAGTCTCAAACCGAACAAAAACTGTCACTTGCATTTCTGATTTTTAACTCTTTCAGGCAGAGAAAGAAAAAAATAGGAACACAGCCTAGTTATTTGTGAGCTAGGCACTGTACATACACATGTCTATCTCATCATGTCACACGTCACCTCGGGTATCCTTTAACCCCAAGCCTTCCGCTCCCCTCAACCACCCTGTTTTCCCCTCCAATGTCGACTAGTATTTCTTAATCGCCTCATCCCATATCTCTCTAGACTAGTGAATATTTTTTACTTGGCTCACACTCCTCTTCTCCCTCTTTGCCTGACTCCATCCTCAGTAAATGTGAGGATTGTTCTATCCAGCGCTGCGTAATATGTTGGCGCTTTATAAATACAATAAATAAATAAATAAATAAATATCTACTCCTTTACAGAGAGTATGTTTATGGAATTCCAGTCCTTAACTAACTAATAACTAATTTTGCTGCTAACAAGGATATAAAGTAAATTTACCATGGTCTTATTATTTTCTTTATGAAGGCTGCGCCTGACTTTTTCCAAACACTATGCTTCACTCCTGACCTATCCCTAACATGCTCCTCCCTCACCCCTTTTTTTTGCTACAGTATCAGCTTATCTCAAAATGCAAATCACAGAAACTTCCTGTTTCAGGTAAGATAAGGACACTATGACCAGAAGGTCCTCAACACTAACCTTCACCCCTGACCTGTCCCTAACACTAGCCTTCACATACCTCTTCCCGACTACAGTATATTCTGGCATATAAGACTAATTTTTAACCCTTGAAAATATTCGGAGTAGTCAAGAGTCGTCTTAGACGCCGGGTGTCATTGATGCCGGGTGATACGCCCTATCCTGTTACCGCCTCTCAGATCTCGCTGCTGAGGACTGTAGTGAAGCGGTGCAGGCGCACATGTGTGAGACCCTATCCTGTTACCGCCTCTCAGATCTCCCTGCTGAGGACTGTAGTGAAGCGGCACAGGCGCACATGTGTGAGATCCTATCCTGTTACCGCCTCTCAGATCGCCCTGCTGAGGACTGTAGTGAAGCGGCGCAGGCGCACATGTGTGAGATCTTATCCTGTTACCACCTCTCAGATCTCGCTGCTGAGGACTGTAGTGAAGCGGCGCAGGCGCACATGTGTGAGATCCTATCCTGTTACCACCTCTCAGATCTCGCTGCTGAGGACTGTAGTGAAGCGGCGCAGGCGCACATGTGTGAGATCCTATCCTGTTACCGCCTCTCAGATCTCGCTGCTGAGGACTGTAGTGAAGCGGCGCAGGCGCACATGTGTGAGATCTGAGAGGCAGAGAAGGAGGTAAATAGGATACAAGGGCGGGGCCAGAAGGGTGAAAGAGGCGTGTTTTATGGGCACAGCGCCATCTATTCTTCCATACCGCTCTGATAAAGAAGTAGACAGGGTGATCTGACTAAACCACATAGGGAGAGTTGACCAATCCAACCAGTCAATCCCCAGTATACTGGGTGCCACATACAGTACAGCACCAGTATCTGTTCATACATAGCACCAGTTTTTTAAATTTGTATTTGGTGTGCTTAGGAAGAGGGGTAGTCTTATACGGCAAGTATATCCCAAACTCTGTATTTTAACTGGAAAAGTTGGGGGGCCGTCTTATATGCCCTGTCGTCTTATACGGCGGAATATATGGTAATTCTTATTCAGCTCTGAATTGCTCCTAATTCTAACCTTCCCCTAAAGCCCTTCACCCTAATCTGGTCATGTGATCCAAATGATAAGACAGGACTTTTAGCTGCGGAAGCACCATTTCACACAAACTGGAAGCATTTGAGCACACTGGTTACAAAGCTATGAGATTAGATCAGGAATTGCAGTCAGGTGACCATTCCCCTTTCACATCAGAATGCCTCACTATCGTGGTACTCTAAATGCCTAAGGGTGGCCATTAACGGTACAATCTACTGAAAGACTGACCATACAATTGATCAGACTTAGTACCGTAAATGGTGGCCATTAAAAAACGGCAAAGAAGCGTTCTATTTCAGATCAATTCTATCAATCGGATTATCGATGTTGGATAAATGTATTGCTTATCATTTTCTCCTCCATTGGTGTGTCAGAATTGATTAGATCGGATGAGCAATTACTCTGGAAATTGGACCATTAATAGCCAACTTTACACATACTGAACGAGACTGGGGGTGCTGGGAGACTATACACCATAGAACCAGGGATGTAGAATCGGTACAAAAATCTGTACAAAAAGTCATCCAATTCCAACTCTGATTCCTCGACACCCCAGCCTTGCATAGAATTGTTCCTCTCTGAATCCTACAGTACATATTCTAGTCTGAAGACAGACTCTTCCTCTAATTGGCAGACAATGAGAAATAATAAGAAATGACCTGATACGAACAGTTTAATATTCCAGACGTGGCTGGGAGTCAGATTATCGGCTCTGGGGATGAGCGGTTTATTATCTGTGTGGATTCCTCATAATTCTTTATCCACCAGCAATTCCAAGCAATTAGACGCTCTGGATAATTATATACACTCTGGCATTAGGAGACATCGGGTCTATCATTTCCGCAAAGGGATAACCAGCGAGGGGCGGAGCAAGGGTCAAGCGGATGAGCGACAGCGTGTGAGAAATCTGAACGCCGTCAGGCTTAAAGGATAAGTGAACTTCCACACATAAGTGTGTTACCGCTCTGTCCCCAGGAGGGGCGTGACAAAAATCATCTATCTCCCCGAGCTACAATCTGGATAGAAAGATCTGGACAGAAAGATCTGTGGCCTCCTCCTCCTCCAATTCACAACACCAGATGTAAGCAATAGTGATGTCATATCCTGCATGTCCAAAGAAGCCAGGAGGTGGGGCTTCGGATGTTTGGGGGCTGTGGCTTCTGCTAGTCTGGGCAGGGCTTCTAATTTAACATTTTACAGATTGCAAGATCTCCTAGGATATAACTGAGGAGGAAAAGCGAATTGCCCATTGGCCATGAATTGAGGAGGGCTAAGAAGAGAAGAGGACAGGAAGGGATAGGAGTAAAAGGGAAAAGGTAGTAGACACTGGAGGTAGGATGAGGGGATGAGAGGACAGAGGCAAGGATGGGTATGGAAAGAACAAGTTAGGAGGGGAGGGAAAAAGAAAGGATGAGTAAGGAGTGGAGAGGCAAGGATGGGTAAGGAGGGAGAGAAGAGGACGAGGGGGGAGGAGAGGACAAATAGGGAGGGAAGAGAAGAAGCAAGCATGAGTAAGGAGTGGTGAGGCAAGGATGGGTAAGTAGGGGGAGGAGAGGACAATTAGGGAGAGACAGAGAGAAGCAAGGATGAGTAAGGAGTGGTGAGGCAAGGATGGGTAAGGAGGGGGAGAGGACAATTAGGGAGGGACAGAGAGAAGCAAGGATGAGTAAGGAGTGGTTAGGCAAGGATGGGTAAGGAGGGGGAGGAGAGGACAATTAGGGAGGGACAGAGAGAAGCAAGGATGAGTAAGGAGTGGTTAGGCAAGGATGGGTAAGGAGGGGGAGGAGAGGACAATTAGGGAGGGACAGAGAGAAGCAAGGATGAGTAAGGAGTGGGAAGGAGAAGAGGGGAGGAAAGTACAATTAGGGAGGGAAGGAGAGACTAGGATGGGCTGGGAGTGGAGAGGCAAGGACAGGTAGGGAGGGGGAGGTGAGGACTGCTGAGAAGAGTAGAAGAGAGGATACAACAGTGGAGCGGATAAGAGGGGAGGTGAAAGTGCTGGACGGCAGGGAGGGGGGGGGAGGGAAAGGCAAGGATGAGTTGGGAGGTGAAAGTGCTGGACGGCAGGGAGGGGGGAGAAGCAGAGGGGGGTGGCATAAAGAAGAAGTTGTGGCTCTAGCAGTAGTGCTGAGGCTGTCAGCTGTCTTCTGCTTTTGTTGTATAATTGAAAGGGAATATAGATCTGTAGCTCTCCAGCCCGGATGAATTCCGGCGGTTCAGAGAGACCACCTCAGCCGGCCATAGGGGGGGCTTCATAGGGCCGAGGCATAGATCATGTGGCTCCAGTGGTGGGGGGACACTGGGCAGATCAATACACTCCCATCAGGAGAGAACAGCAGAGGAGTCAGGCAGTGCTGGCAGAGAAGACTGAGGAGCGGCCTGACAGATCTGCCATCGTTAAGCCGGAGGCCGCGCAATAATAAACCGACAAGCTGCCACCTCCGAGAACCACATAGGTCCACATTGACAAGGTGCCAAACAAGCCAATCCCTATCCAATGTTCAGAGGCGTGTGCGAAAAATATGAAGTCAACCCCCCCCCCCCCCTCCCAAATACAGAACCCTGTAAAATGGCCGACACCACATCAGTCACACTGGATGAACATACAAGCGAATGACAGCGAATTAATGCCACTGACATTAAAAAGTGATCTCTGCAATTTGTTTTTTTTTACACCCTAATTCTTCAGTCTTTGTGGGGTTTTTTAGCGGCCATTTTTTTAATGGGCGGGCTTTTTTACTAATAATAATACTACTAATAATTTACAATGCTTGTCTTTTGTGCATTGGATGCAAACCACTTCCTGTGTGCATGTCAGATACTGCTTGCATGGACTGAGCAGCACTATAGGCTGACTCCTCCCTCTGTCAATCATCAGGGAGGAGCACAGGGCTGATCCTGCCCACAGGAGGAAGCAGAGGGAGAAGGTGGATGAGGACAGGTGATGGCTCCGTGCCAAGGAAGATTTAACTACCCTGCTAGCAGCTCTGTACTTGCTGTGCACATGCTCTCTGGGTCATGTGGCACTCTATTTCAAAGGGAATTTCTATGGAACAGCTGCATCAAATATTTTATAAAAAAAAAAAAACGCTTTTGGTATGTTTCAGGCATTGTTTACCTTTTTTTATCATGACCGTAACACCTCTGTATTTATCTATTCACGTCTAGCTCTCATGTTGACTCCTCCAAATGGGGATGTCGCTAACCTCACGCTGCATATTTCACAAGTTCTGAGAAACAATCTTGCTAAACTGAACTGAGAAGATAATTTCCTATAGTAACACCTGCTACACCCCAAGAGCTGGTGCTGCCGACCGTAATGAGCTGCTTCTATCTCAGAGAATCTCTGGCAGACAAAACAAGGAGATCTGACCCAGAGGAGCAGCAGAGGAACGCAGTGCAGCTATACGGGGACAGCAGAAGCAAGGCCAGAGGTGGGATATTCATTACACGTGAGATTATTATTCCTTTACAGGCGAAGCTCGAAAAATGAGAATATGGTGCAAAAGTCCATTTATTTCACAAATTCAGCTTACATTCCAAGCCTTTATTTGTTCTATGTTTGCTGATCATGGCTTACAGCTTATTATGAGAACCCCAAAATCCCAATCTCAGCCCATTAGAGTATTGTGAAAATGTTCCATATTCTCGGCTCAAAGTATCTGACTCTAATCAGCTAATTCATCCAAAACACCTGCAAAGGCTTCCTATTTCATGTATTAGGGCTGGAACCCACAAGAGCGGTTTTGTGAGCATTTCTGGAGCGATTCAAAACGCTAGCGTTTTGCCAAAACGCTCAGCTAATGTTAATGGATGGGGCACTCGTCTTGTGGCTGCATGTCCAGGCGCTCTTGTCTTGTGGCTGCATGTCCAGGCGCTCTTGTCTTGTGGCTACATGTCCAGGCGCACTTGTCTTGTGGCTGCATGTCCAGGCACTCTTGTCTTGTGGCTGCATGTCCAGGCGCTCTTGTCTTGTGGCTGCATGTCAAGACGCTCTTGTCTTGTGGCTGCATGTCCAGGCGCACTTGTCTTGTGGCTGCATGTCCAGGCACTTTTGTCTTGTGGCTGCATGTCCAGGCACTCGTCTTGTGGCTGCATGTCCAGGTGCGCTCATCTTGTGGCTGCATGTCCAGGCGCTCTTGTCTTGTGGCTGCATGTCCAGGCACTCTTGTCTTGTGGCTGCATGTCCAGGCACTCTTGTCTTGTGGCTGCATGTCCAGGCGCTCTTGTCTTGTGGCTGCATGTCCAGGCGCTCGTCTTGTGGCTGCATGTCCAGGCGCTCTTGTCTTGTGGCTGCATGTCCAGGCGCACTTGTCTTGTGGCTGCATGTCCAGGCACTTTTGTCTTGTGGCTGCATGTCCAGGCGCTCTTGTCTTGTGGCTACATGTCCAGGCGCACTTGTCTTGTGGCTGCATGTCCAGGCACTCTTGTCTTGTGGCTGCATGTCCAGGCGCTCTTGTCTTGTGGCTGCATGTCGAGGCGCTCTTGTCTTGTGGCTGCATGTCAAGACGCTCTTGTCTTGTGGCTGCATGTCCAGGCGCACTTGTCTTGTGGCTGCATGTCCAGGCGCTCGTCTTGTGGCTGCATGTCCAGGCGCTCTTGTCTTGTGGCTGCATGTCCAGGCGCTCTTGTCTTGTGGCTGCATGTCCAGGCGCTCTTGTCTTGTGGCTGCATGTCCAGGCGCTCTTGTCTTGTGGCTACATGTCCAGGCGCACTTGTCTTGTGGCTGCATGTCCAGGCACTCTTGTCTTGTGGCTGCATGTCCAGGCGCTCTTGTCTTGTGGCTGCATGTCGAGGCGCTCTTGTCTTGTGGCTGCATGTCAAGACGCTCTTGTCTTGTGGCTGCATGTCCAGGCGCACTTGTCTTGTGGCTGCATGTCCAGGCACTTTTGTCTTGTGGCTGCATGTCCAGGCACTCGTCTTGTGGCTGCATGTCCAGGTGCGCTCATCTTGTGGCTGCATGTCCAGGCGCTCTTGTCTTGTGGCTGCATGTCCAGGCGCTCTTGTCTTGTGGCTGCATGTCCAGGCGCTCTTGTCTTGTGGCTGCATGTCCAGGCGCTCGTCTTGTGGCTGCATGTCCAGGCGCTCTTGTCTTGTGGCTGCATGTCCAGGCGCTCTTGTCTTGTGGCTGCATGTCCAGGCGCTCTTGTCTTGTGGCTGCATGTCCAGGCACTCGTCTTGTGGCTGCATGTCCAGGTGCGCTCATCTTGTGGCTGCATGACCAGGCACTCTTGTCTTGTGGCTGCATGTCCAGGCGCTCGTCTTGTGGCTGCATGTCCAGGTGCGCTCATCTTGTGGCTGCATGTCCAGGCGCTCTTGTCTTGTGGCTGCATGTCCAGGCCCTCTTGTCTTGTGGCTGCATGCCCAGGCACTCTTGTCTTGTGGTTGCATGTCCAGGTGCTCTCGTCTTGTGGCTGCATGTCCAGGTGCGCTCATCTTGTGGCTGCATGTCCAGGTGCTCTTGTCTTGTGGCTGCATGTCCAGGCACTCGTTGTGTGGCTGTATGTCCAGGTGCGCTCGTCTTGTGGCTGCATGTCCAGGCGCTCGTCTTGTGGCTGCATGTCCAGGCGCTCGTCTTGTGGCTGCATGTCCAGGCGCTCTTGTCTTGTGGCTGCATGTCCAGGCGCTCTTGCCTTGTTGTTGCATGTCCAGGCGCTCTTGTCTTGTGGCTGCATGTCCAGGCACTCTTGTCTTGTGGCTGCATGTCCAGGTGCTCTTGTCTTGTGGCTGCATGTCCAGGCGCTCTTGTCTTGTGGCTGCATGTCCAGGCGCTCTTGTCTTGTGGCTGCATGTCCAGGTGCGCTCGTCTTGTGGCTGCATGTCCAGGCGCTCTTGTCTTGTGGCTGCATGACCAGGCACTCTTGTCTTCTGGCTGCATGTCCAGGCGCTCATCTTGTGGCTGCATGTCCAGGTGCTCTTGCCTTGTGGCTGCATGTCCAGGTGCGCTCATCTTGTGGCTGCATGTCCAAGCCCTCTTGTCTTGTGGCTGCATGTCCAGGTGCTCTTGCCTTGTGGCTGCATGTCCAGGTGCGCTCATCTTGTGGCTGCATGTCCAGGTGCGCTCATCTTGTGGCTGCATGTCCAGGTGCGCTCACCTTGTGGCTGCATGTCCAGGTGCGCTCACCTTGTGGCTGCATGTCCAGGTGCGCTCATCTTGTGGCTGCATGTCCAGGTGCGCTCATCTTGTGGCTGCATGTCCAGGTGCGCTCATCTTGTGGCTGCATGTCCAGGCGCTCTTGTCTTGTGGCTGCATGTCCAGGTGCGCTCATCTTGTGGCTGCATGTCCAGGCGCTCTTGTCTTGTGGCTGCATGTCCAGGCGCTCTTGTCTTGTGGCTGCATTATCAGGCGCTCTTGTCTTGTGGCTGCATGTCCAGGCGCTCTTGTCTTGTGGCTGCATGTCCAGGTGCTCTTGTCTTGTGGCTGCATGTCCAGGTGTGCTCGTCTTGTGGCGCCTTAAACAAGCCCGGGGCAATAAAGGTATAATGAACATCTGAAATGCAGACACCCCTTCCTCCAGCTTGAGCATGTGCGGCTCCTACGCTTGTTTCCAGTATAACTCTAATCACTATATTTAGCAGCTCAGCGTGACGGGATCTTCTGGTTTCCATGGTCGCCCGTGGAAATTTATGGGAGGAAAAACTCCTCTTCTACAGCCTCGGATTATAACCTGACTCGTCTGCGGCGAAAGGGCTCTGCCATGTGTCCTAATAAAACGATAACCGCCAGTGACCCACACACCTCTCCATCTGCCACAGATCAACCATCAGATATCTAATCAAATCTGATCAGAAAGGGCTCTGCCATGTGTCCCGATAAAACGATAACCGCCAGTGACCGCAAGGCGATGTCCAGCCAAGCACACACGCTGGGCACTACCCAACTACCCACACACCTCTCCATCTGCCACAGATCAACCATCAGATATCTAATCAAATCTGATCAGAAAGTGCTCTGCTATGTGTCCCGTTAAATCGATAACCGCCAGTGACAAGGCGATGTCCAGCCAAACGTCTGCAGTAAACACACGCTAAGCACTGCCTAACGTTACCCACACACCTCTCCATCTGCCTCAGATCAATCATTAGATATCTAATCAAATCAATTCAAATCTGATCAGAGAGCGATCTGCTGCCTGTCCACACACTGCAACAGATTTCATTCTAACCCCCCCCCGCCTCCTTGTAATGTGTCCCCCTCAAACCCGTGGTGAGTGTTGTAGGCTCATCTGTCCTGCTACTTCCGTTTTCCACTGTCCGCCGTCTTTTTGAATAGCCATCTCAGGCGCCTGTACCATGTGACACCACCGCAGGTAGTGACGTCAGTATACACAGCGGTGTCACATGGTACAGCTCCAGGCAGCAATGGAGAAAGATGCCAGCCACGAGAGTCGATGAGGAGGTGCGTCAGTGGACAGGTGAGCCTGCGACACTCGCAAAAAAAAGAGTATAGATCTGATGCACAGGTCCTTAAAGGGAATCTGAAGTGTAAATAAACTTGTGATATAATGATTTGCATGTGTAATACAGCTAATAAATAAAACATTAGCAGCAGAGATATGAGTCTCATATTGTTTCCAGTACGGGAAGAGTTAAGAAACTTCAGCTGTTATCTATGCAAAAGATCCATTAAGCTCCACGACTTTCAAAGTGGCAGAGAGCTCTGTCTTCTGAAGCTTCAACTGTCAGTAATTGTATTTTGTTTTTTTCTGCAGAGTAAACTTCAAAAGTCCATTAGCCTGCTCTGTGAAATCATTTAGAATGCTGAGTTTAATGTGTAAACTAGAAAATATTAAAGAATAATGCAATGTTATAAAAAACAATGTATATATGTATATATATATATATATATATATATATATATATATATATATATATATATATATATATATAAATATAAGACCCTTTTCTTTACTACTAATGCTCTATAATTATCCGTACTACACAGCCAATTCATTATATCATTTTTTTCCGCTTCAGTGTCTCTTTAAGGCTCTATTCACACCTGCGTTTTCAAAACGCCTGCAATTTTTGCCGGCGTTTTGCAGGAGTGATTTTTCCATGATTTCACGCGGAAAAATCACTGAACAGTGTGGAGATTTTGGCGCGATCGCGGTTTGCGCTTCTATAGCACTGAAACGCGATCGCCTGGATATTGCCTGAAAATGGTGCAGGCTACGCGTTAGCGTTTGGCGGTTTTGCCCGTTTTTGGCCGATTTTTAAAAAGCGCTAGCGTTTGAGCATTTTGCCGAAATCTCGGCAAAACGTTTTAGTGTGAATGGGCCCTAAGTGATTAGTTCACCTCCTTTTGTAAGAAGGGAAGACTGATTGGCAAATTACAAAACCATAATCCAAACCCAAAAAGCAATCGCCACTCGCTGAAGTATAAAAATATGAAAACTTTATTGGATCAGAATTACAGCAGTCTCGGCTGTCATCCCACAAACACACCAAACCCCTTCAGTAACCCCCCCCCCCCCCCCCCACCAGTGTATGCTGAGCCTTCTCACCTAGTGAGTCCTCTAAACTTGTTCGATACAGAGCAATGCTACAGGCATTCCATCTAAAGGTGGCCATACACTGGTCCATTTGCCATCAGATCGACCAACAGATAGATCCCTCTCTGATCGAATCTGATCAGAGAGGGATCGTATGGCTGCCTTTACTGCAAACAGATTGTGAACCGATTTCAGCCTGAAACTGATTCACAATATGTGGAGCTGCCGCTGCTCCCGCCCGCATACATTACCTGCTCCGGCCGGCGCGACTCCTCCGATCTCCGCGAGTCCCCCGGTCTCCGCTGTCTCTTCTCCGGGCTCCAGCTTCACTGTACTTCCTGCTGGGGGAGTTTAAACAGTAGAGGGCGCTCTACTTTTTAAACTTCCTGTCTGGACAGAAAGAAGTGAAGCCTGCCAGAGCCCAACGGAGAAGGAACAGCGGTGACAGCGGGGATACGCGTCGGCGGAACAGCTAATGTATTGCTGCTAGTGTCGGTCGTCGGACATTCGAATGCCGCTATCGACGCACTCCCGACCAGCCAGCGATCGAGCGAAATCTTCCACGCGGACGCATCGACGGGAATAATCTATTTCAGACGGAAATCGATCGTTCGGTCAGCGTTTATAGTATAAGTGTATGGGCCCCTTAAGGCAGCTCCGGCCCTGCCCCCAGGTGACCTTAAAGTGGATCCGATATAAACTTTTACTCATTGCATAATTGTGTTCCTTTCATTTCCATCCTGTCCGATCAAAATCGCTTAGCCATAACCCTGACTCTCCCCTCTCCTGTAATAACACTTAGCCATAACCCTGACCCGCCCCTCTCCTGTAATAATGCTTAGTCATAAACCTGACCCGCCCCTCTCCTGTAATAATGCTTAGCCATAACCCTGACTCTCCCCTCTCCTGTAATAACACTTAGCCATAAACCTGACCCGCCCCTCTCCTGTAATAACGCTTAGCCATAACCCTGACCCGCCCCTCTCCTGTAATAACGCTTAGCCATAAACCTGACCCGCCCCTCTCCTGTAATAATGCTTAGTCATAAACCTGACCCGCCCCTCTCCTGTAATAACGCTTAGCCATAAACCTGACCCGCCCCTCTCCTGTAATAATGCTTAGTCATAAACCTGACCCGCCCCCTCTCCTGTAATAACGCTTAGCCATAAACCTGACCCGCCCCTCTCCTGTAATAATGCTTAGTCATAAACCTGACCCGCCCCTCTCCTGTAATAACACTTAGTCATAAACCTGGCCTGCCCCTCTCCTGTAATAACGCTTAGCCATAAACCTGACCCGCCCCTCTCCTGTAATAATGCTTAGCCATAAACCTGGCCCGCCCCTCTCCTGTAATAACGCTTAGCCATAAACCTGATCCGCCCCTCTCCTGTAATAACGCTTAGCCATAAACCTGACCCGCCCCTCTCCTGTAATAACACTTAGCCATAAACCTGGCCCGCCCCTCTCCTGTAATAATGCTTAGCCATAAACCTGGCCCGCCCCTCTCCTGTAATAATGCTTAGTCATAAACCTGACCCGCCCCTCTCCTGTAATAACGCTTAGTCATAAACCTGGCCCGCCCCTCTCCTGTAATAATGCTTAGTCATAAACCTGGCCCGCCCCTCTCCTGTAATAACGCTTAGCCATAAACCTGACCCGCCCCTCTCCTGTAATAATGCTTAGCCATAAACCTGGCCCGCCCCTCTCCTGTAATAACGCTTAGCCATAAACCTGATCCGCCCCTCTCCTGTAATAATGCTTAGTCATAAACCTGACCCGCCCCTCTCCTGTAATAACGCTTAGCCATAAACCTGACCCGCCCCTCTCCTGTAATAATGCTTAGTCATAAACCTGACCCGCCCCTCTCCTGTAATAATGCTTAGCCATAAACCTGGCCCTCCCCTCTCCTGTAATAACGCTTAGCCATAAACCTGATCCGCCCTTCTCCTGTAATAACGCTTAGCCATAAACCTGACCCGCCCCTCTCCTGTAATAACACTTAGCCATAAACCTGGCCCGCCCCTCTCCTGTAATAATGCTTAGCCATAAACCTGGCCCGCCCCTCTCTTGTAATAATGCTTAGTCATAAACCTGACCCGCCCCTCTCCTGTAATAACGCTTAGTCATAAACCTGGCCCGCCCCTCTCCTGTAATAACGCTTAGTCATAAACCTGGCCTGCCCCTCTCCTGTAATAACGCTTAGCCATAAACCTGACCCGCCCCTCTCCTGTAATAATGCTTAGCCATAAACCGGGCCCGCCCCTCTCCTGTAATAACGCTTAGCCATAAACCTGATCCGCCCCTCTCCTGTAATAATGCTTAGTCATAAACCTGACCCGCCCCTCTCCTGTAATAACGCTTAGTCATAAACCTGGCCTGCCCCTCTCCTGTAATAACGCTTAGCCATAAACCTGGCCCGCCCCTCTCCTGTAATAACGCTTAGCCATAAACCTGGCCCGCCCCTCTCCTGTAATAACGCTTAGCCATAAACCTGACCTGCCCCTCTCCTGTAATACTGCTTAGTCATAAACCTGACCCGCCCCTCTCCTGTAATAACGCTTAGTCATAAACCTGGCCTGCCCCTCTCCTGTAATAACGCTTAGCCATAAACCTGACCCGCCCCTCTCCTGTAATAATGCTTAGCCATAAACCTAGCCCGCCCCTCTCCTGTAATAACGCTTAGCCATAAACCTGACCCGCCCCTCTCCTGTAATAACGCTTAGTCATAAACCTCACCCGCCACTCTCCTGTAATAACGCTTAGTCATAAACCTGGCCTGCCCCTCTCCTGTAATAACGCTTAGCCATAAACCTGGCCCGCCCCTCTCCTGTAATAAAGCTTAGCCATAAACCTGGCCCGCCCCTCTCCTGTAATAACGCTTAGCCATAAACCTGACCCGCCCCTCTCCTGTAATAACGCTTAGTCATAAACCTGGCCTGCCCCTCTCCTGTAATAACGCTTAGCCATAAACCTGGCCCGCCCCTCTCCTGTAATAAAGCTTAGCCATAAACCTGGCCCGCCCCTCTCCTGTAATAACGCTTAGCCATAAACCTGGCCCGCCCCTCTCCTGTAATAACGCTTAGCCATAAACCTGACCCGCCCCTCTCCTGTAATAATGCTTAGCCATAACCCTGACTCTCCCCTCTCCTGTAATAACACTTAGCCATAAACCTGACCCGCCCCTCTCCTGTAATAATGCTTAGTCATAAACCTGACCCGCCCCTCTCCAGTAATAACGCTTAGCCATAAACCTGGCCCGCCCCTCTCCTGTAATAACGCTTAGCCATAAACCTGACCCGCCCCTCTCCTGTAATAACGCTTAGCCATAAACCTGACCCGCCCCTCTCCTGTAATAATGCTTAGTCATAAACCTGACCCGCCCCTCTCCTGTAATAACGCTTAGCCATAAACCTGACCCGCCCCTCTCCTGTAATAATGCTTAGTCATAAACCTGACCCGCCCCTCTCCTGTAATAACGCTTAGCCATAAACCTGACCCGCCCCTCTCCTGTAATAACGCTTAGTCATAAACCTGGCCTGCCCCTCTCCTGTAATAACGCTTAGCCATAAACCTGACCCGCCCCTCTCCTGTAATAATGCTTAGCCATAAACCTGGCCCGCCCCTCTCCTGTAATAACGCTTAGCCATAAACCTGATCCGCCCCTCTCCTGTAATAACATTTAGCCATAAACCTGGCCCGCCCCTCTCCTGTAATAACGCTTAGTCATAAACCTGACCTGCCCCTCTCCTGTAATAACGCTTAGCCATAAACCTGACCCGCCCCTCTCCTGTAATAACGCTTAGCCATAAACCTGACCCGCCCCTCTCCTGTAATAACACTTAGCCATAAACCTGGCCCGCCCCTCTTCTGTAATAATGCTTAGCCATAAACCTGACCCGCCCCTCTCCTGTAATAACGCTTAGCCATAAACCTGGCCCGCCCCTCTCCTGTAATAACGCTTAGCCATAAACCTGACCAGCCCCTCTCCTTTAATAACGTTTAGCCATAAACCTGACCCGCCCCTCTCCTGTAATAACACTTAGCCATAAACCTGGCCCGCCCCTCTCCTGTAATAACGCTTAGCCATAAACCTGACCAGCCCCTCTCCTGTAATAACATTTAGCCATAAACCTGACCCGCCCCTCTCTTGTAATAACACTTAGCCATAAACCTGACCCCCCCCCCTCTCCTGTAATAACGCTTAGCCATAAACCTGACCCGCCCCTCTCCTGTAATAACGCTTAGCCATAAACCTGACCCGCCCCTCTCCTGTAATAACGCTTAGCCATAAACCTGGCCCGCCCCTCTCCTGTAATAACGCTTAGCCATAAACCTGACCAGCCCCTCTCCTTTAATAACGTTTAGCCATAAACCTGACCCGCCCCTCTCCTGTAATAACACTTAGCCATAAACCTGGCCCGCCCCTCTCCTGTAATAACGCTTAGCCATAAACCTGACCAGCCCCTCTCCTGTAATAACATTTAGCCATAAACCTGACCCGCCCCTCTCTTGTAATAACACTTAGCCATAAACCTGACCCCCCCCCCTCTCCTGTAATAACGCTTAGTCATAAACCTGACCAGCCCCTCTCCTGTAATAACGCTTAGCCATAAATCTGACCCGCCCCTCTCCTGTAATAATGCTTAGTCATAAACCTGGCCCGCCCCTCTTCTGTAATAACGCTTAGCCATAAACCTGACCAGCCCCTCTCCTTTAATAACGTTTAGCCATAAACCTGACCCGCCCCTCTCCTGTAATAACACTTAGCCATAAACCTGACCAGCCCCTCTCCTGTAATAACCTTTAGCCATAAACCTGACCAGCCCCTCTCCTGTAATAACGCTTAGCCATAAACCTGACCAGCCCCTCTCCTGTAATAACATTTAGCCATAAACCTGACCAGCCCCTCTCCTGTAATAATGCTTAGCCATAAACCTGGCCCGACCCTCTCCTGTAATAATGCTTAGCCATAAACCTGACCCGCCCCTCTCCTGTAATAACATTTAGCCATAAACCTGACCCGCCCCTCTCCTGTAATAACATTTAGCCATAAACCTGACCCGCCCCTCTCCTGTAATAACGCTTAGCCATAAACCTGACCTGCCCCTCTCCTGTAATAACGCTTAGCCATAAACCTGACCAGCCCCTCTCCTGTAATAACGCTTAGCCATAAACCTGACCTGCCCCTCTCCTGTAATAACATTTAGCCATAAACCTGACCCGCCCCTCTCCTGTAATAACGCTTAGCCATAAACCTGACCTGCCCCTCTCCTGTAATAACGCTTAGCCATAAACCTGACCCGCCCCTCTCCTGTAATAACGCTTAGCCATAAACCTGACCTGCCCCTCTCCTGTAATAACATTTAGCCATAAACCTGACCAGCCCCTCTCCTGTAATAACGCTTAGCCATAAACCTGACCAGCCCCTCTCCTGTAATAACGCTTAGCCATAAACCTGACCTGCCCCTCTCCTGTAATAACGCTTAGCCATAAACCTGACCCGTCCGTCTCCTGTAATAACATTTAGCCATAAACCTGACCCGCCCCTCTCTTGTAATAACGTTTAGCATGTTTTAATGACGCTTGATTGCTTCTTTGCTATCTCATTAATTGATTTCACGTAGAAATCTTCCCCTCTGCTGAATATTTATAGGTAATCAATAAGGAAAAAATAACATGAAGAATATAGCAGATTTCAATCGTTTTTGCCTCGACTCATGAAAACGTTGGGTTGATTTTTTTTCACCTTCATAAAGTAGCGATCCATTTGTGAAGATCTCTTAAATGAAAAGGTCTATTCTATAAGAATTAGCATGTTTTACATATATTACAGAATGGAGAAATACACAGATATTACTGAAAGGAGCGTATGGGTTCCCCGGACATTCTGCAGCAGTGAGTGACGTAGAAACATGAGAGATACAGTATATACTGGACTTGCTACATCAGACGCTATTCATCCCACAATGCATCTAATGTGGAATCATACTCAAATTTCATCTATGCTCTAAAGCATTAATCGCAACATAAAATTAACAGCTTAAACCATCTGTTTTTCCAAGACACTGGAAGGGTTAAGACAAAAGCTACCGATACCTCATTTAGCGGCTGACTGATAAAATAGCCTTTGCCCACCAGCATTATCAGATTGTGCTGGAAGTGTGATAAACTCCTTAGTGAGCAACGCGCGTAACTCTTAATGTGGGCGGTCCTGCGAAATATCACGACTGCAATACTTCACTGGCGGCCCCTACTATGTTAATTAACATAGTTATAACTACTGAATCAAGCCCATAGATTATTATTTCACCATTCTACTAGAATAACTATAAGGGCCCATTCACACTTGTAAAACGCAAAACACTAGCGCTTTTGCTAGTGTTTTGCTCAGGCGATTTTTTTTTTTGCGTTGAACGTGAAAAAAAAATCGCCATTTACACTTGCCGATTTTTTCCCAATCGCGAATAGCGCTTCTATAGCACTGAAACGTGATCAATGGGAAATCACCTGAAAATAATGCAGGCTTCGCGTTTGCGTTTGGCAATTTGCGTTAATTGCCAGCGATTAACGCAAATCACCCAAGTGAGAACGGGCCCATAGGGTATTATTGCACTAGCACTTTACAAAGCACTAGCGCTTCAGCGTTTTGCCCAAATCGCCAGCAAAACGCTCTAGTGTGAATGAGCCCTAATGCCGGGAATACACGGGACGGTTTGTACCGCTCGATTATGCCGCCGGATCGATTTCCGCTCGTCCCCGCGGGCCATTCTCTTATCTTCTGCTCGTTATCTTTTTCCATTGTCCCGCCCGCGGTATCGAGCGTGGAATCGATCCGGCGGGTGATCGGACATGTCGGAAATTATCAATCGAGACATCTAATGGCTCCAGCGGCAAAACGTACCAGCATTAGGAAGAACATTATCCCTCGGCTCTTAAAGTACATCAATTGCAAAAAAACTTTCAAATACTGTTGGAGTTTATAATATCATTCCATATCTTAAATGAACCCCCTTTGAAAATAACCGGTCGTCAATAAGTAAGTAACAAAAGTCAGAGTACATTCTGCAAATACACGCGTATAAAATGCACATTTCTCTCACAGTGAAATTCACTATAAACCACTTCTTTCCTATGTCGCTATCAGGGATGCTGAAATCCGAATCCGGATAGTTCTATCCGGATATCTCCCAGTAAACTTGTGCGGTGGGGGGGGGGGGGGCAAGTTTACCTGTCTGACGTCTTCTTCTGTCTGTCCCTCGGCTCCTCCCACGATGCTTTCCACGCGCGTCACGTGACTACAAACACTTCCTCCTTCAACCCGGAAGGAGGAAGTGTTTGTAGTCACGTGACGTGAGTGGGCCGCATCGTGGGAGGCGCAGAGGGTCGGACCGAAAAAGACGTCAGACAGGTAAGCTTGACCCCCCCCCCCCCCCCCCCCCCGCACAGGTATCTGGGTGAAATCCGGATAGCAACTATCCGGATTCACCCGAATTCGGATTTCAACATCCCTGGTCGCTATCACTCAGGCCTTGTTCACACTGCAGGCGTTTTCGGCCTTTTTTTAAAAATGCCCCCCGACAAAGCGGTGCCTGTACCATTTTCGGGGTGACTTCACCTCAATGGAAAGTATAGGAGAAATGCAAAACACTTTGTGTAGCGATTGCGGGAGCGTTTTTAAGAATAAATACATTGTATTTATTCTTTTCCGGGTCAAAGAGTTCACTTCCTGACTTGCGTTAAGGAGTAAATTACAAAACCGCTCAGAAACTTTTAGAAAACCACTAAGCACAAAAACGAATTGCCCACCCAAGTGCCGGGAATCGGAAAAAAAAGATGCCTCAAAAACAGCCCAACGCGGACGGACACGCGAACCGAACGCAATGTGAACAAGGTCTAAAAGTAGGTAGTGAAAATCTGAGAGATCTGTCAGGTTTTGGACAAGTCCATCTCCTCAAGGGCTATTTTTCTGTGCTAGGTATGGGGGCAAAAGAGAACAGAGGAGAAAAGTGTGGTTAGGCACCATGAATGTAGTCAAAGCTGAATATATCAGTTGTCAGCAGGGGAGTGTCAAATCAGGCTCCACCCCATCCCATACAATTAGGAAGGGTAAGTAGCTCTCTGGACCACACCCCCCATATAGCCTTGCCTAGGCAGGGTGATCAGCAGCCTAGACTAAGCCTTCTCCTGTGTGGTCTGTTGGCAAGTGGTCACTGGGCCACATCCCTTCTCCCGTACAGTACTGCAGAGGGAGGGAGAGTGGCAATCCAAGCCACACCCCCTCCTGTATGGCCTTGCAGAGGGAGGGAAAATGGCAGCACCAGAACAGCCTATGGTGCATTCAAAATGTCATGAAACAAACTGCCCATCTCCAATTCCTGCCGTGTAGCTTACAGACCTAATGGTGCCCATATACGGTACGATAAAAACATTTGATCTTCCCATTTATTCGACAAAACGATCGAATCTGTTCGAAAGTCGAACAGATTTTTTTTTAATCAAGAAAAACAAACGATTTTCCATTTTTTTCAATAAAAATCTGATCGGATATGTTGGAATCGATGTAACTTGATCTAATTAATCAAACAAAATTATATAATGAAAACATTGTACCATGTATGGGCACCATAGTAGTGGTCTATCTGTAGCTTACATCTTCTGCCTCATCACACATGGCTTTCTGTAGAGTCCTAACATCTCTGATGACCTGTCAGGATCCCCCCGCCTCCGATCACTTCGCATTACGCCTTCCAGCGATCCCGGGAGTCTCACAGCGATCGGACGCCCCCCCGCGTGCTGCTGGAATTCAGAGAGAGAGCTGCGCTGTTGTTATTCTCTCACCCCCCGCAGGCACGACAAGTCCCATTATAGGGAACACATGTATTACCGGGAGGCCGGCCCCTCCGCAGCGCGCGGCGCTCGAGAGCGAATAATGATGGCGTGCGAGCTGAATAAAGATAAAAGCGCGCAGCATGGCAGCTCAGGTTAATGTATTCACACAGCATAATATACTGACTGCTGAGAGAATCAATATTTATATATATGTACTGCGTTCCAGCGCCAAGGTGGATTTACAACGCCGGCATGTATACTAAACAGCCCATCCCCCGGCCCCCGCTATTACATTTGTTTTATAGCTTTAAAAAGGAACTGTAGTGAAAATAATGCAATGAATAAAATGTTTTTGTTTTTTATAATATTAATTTATACAGTATTTAATCAGTGTTTGCTCAATGTAAACTCTTTCCTTTCCATGATTTACATTCTGACATTTATCACATAGTGATGACAGCTTTAGTCCTGTCAGGTGCATCTCTGCACAATGTTTGTTTCTGAGAATTCCAAAGCTAGTAGAAAATATTGCCTGATCTCCCAGAATGCTCTATGGAGAAAATTCTGCATAGCTAAACAGCCTAGGCAAAGCCAGGATTCCACTTCAGCCTCCGTCGCAGTCTTATCTCCCTCTGCTGTGGTGCACATAATGGGAGGCTCCACTAGAGGGCGTCATAGAGATGAGACTGCAATGGAGGCTGAAGTGGAATCCTGGACCCGTAAGTATATGAAGCACGCTACATCGTGCATTGCTCTGCGTGTTCCGGGGCCACTAGAGGAAGTTACAACCGCCACCTCCAACACTACAAATGGCGGGCGCTATTCAGGGTGAGGCTAAGCCACTTCCTCCACCATGCTGGTTATGTCTGGGGCCACTGAGGGGACACACAGCTGCACTGCATCAGCCAAACTACTATGATCTACATACTGCAGTGGGGGAGACTCGGGAGTGGTGGCTGATGTAGTGACTCCAGTATAAGCCGGCACTTTTGGGCTTATACTCGAGTATATACAGTATTTTTTATATGTTAAGGGAAAATGAGAGGGAGATCTATTGGTTGGTTGAATCTGGTGGGCATGTAATAGTGTTTGGCTACCTTTAGGGCCCGTTTCCACTATAGCGAATCCGCATGCGCATAGGCAATGCAAGTGGATGGGGCTGTTTCCACTTGTGTGTTTGCGGGAGCGTTTTTGTGTGCGGCTGAAATCTGCACGGCAGAGCCGTCAGATTTCGCGTGCGAGAGGAATGCACGCGAATCGCCGCTAATGTATTTTAATAGGGAAATCGCATGCGGGTTAAGCATACCGTTTTTGATGCAAATTCGCATGCGATTTCGCATAGGTATTAATGTTAATTTACACAGGCAGTGACATGGTTAAATTCGCATATACCCTTACCTATGCGGAATCACATGCGAAATCGCGGCAAAAACACACGCGGAATCGCACCCGCATGTGATTTCGTCCGGGGTGAAATGCAGGCTATTCCGCACCGCACTAGTGGAAACGAGCCCTAAAGAGGAACGGTGAACAAGGATTAAACTTCATCCCAATCAGTAGCAGATAACCCCCCCTTTCCCATGAGAAATCTTTACCTGTTCTCAAATAGATCATCAGGGGTGTCTGTAGGGCTGATAATGTGGTGAAACCCCTCCCACAGTGTGATGTCATGTCCATGGTCCTGACAGTTTGCTGTCTGTGAACCTCGCTGCATTGTGGGAAATAACAGATTTTTTTCCAACTGCATAGCAAGCAGTATCTCCCTCTGTGCATGGAGCTCTCAGTAACGAACATTCCGCACAGATCCCCTGGCAGGACTAAAGATGTCACCACCAGTGATAAATGTCAGAATGTAAATCAGAGGAAAGATTTTACAATGGGCAAACACTGACTAAATAATCTATAAATGAATATTGTAAAAAATAAGTAATTGTATTGATGATGTTATTTTCAGTACAGTTCCTCTTTACAAGTGATACTTAAGCCAACAACAAAGAAAATAGTTTCACTTACCTGCAGCCGTCCTGCGCCTGCGCCGGTCCTCCACCATCCTCCGTTCTCCCACCGCGGGGCAGTTTAAAACGCTGCGTGTTATGCAGCAATGTTAGTCTATGGGAGGCAGAAGGACCAGCGTTGCACTTTGCGATTTACAGTAAGCGTTCTGCAGACGCTGGTTCTGTTGCATAATATGCAGGCTGGCTGCCAAAACACACATAATGAAAGTTTACAGTAACGCCTATGCAATGCGTTTTCGATTAAAAAGTAAAGATCTCTGATGTATTTCCGCTTCCTGTTGTCTTCCTATTGATATGCAAATATGTAAATGTAAAAACGCATACAAAATGCATATGCGTTTAGTATTAGCAAACTGCAAACGCAATTGAACGCACGCAAAATGCTTGAAAAACGCATCTGCGTGAAAAAAACGCAAAATGTAAACGCACCGAAAACCCAGTAAAAACGCATTACACTAACGCAAACGCACCTGCGGAAAACGCCGAATTTTCACGCTATGTCATATGTGAACCTGGCCATACTGTCCTGCGCCTCTTTTTTTTGGGGGGGGGGGGGGGGGGGGGGCTTAAGTATCACTTTAAGTTTTGTTTATCTTCCCCTGGCTATTTTATAACAAAAACTGTAACGTTTCTGAACTTTTGCACTTCTCTCCAACCTTGGAGAAGTTTAGTAAAATGCCTTGCAGCGCTGGGTCCCCGGTTCGAAACCCAGCCAGAGCACTATCTGAACGAAGTTTGTATGTTCTTCCTGTCTCTGTGTTGGTTTCCTCCAGGCACTCTGGTTTCCTCCCACATCCTAAAAACATACAGATAAGTTAATTGGCTTCCACCTAAATTGGCCCTAGACTACGATACTTACACTTCACAATACATACAGTACATAGACATAGGACTATGGTAGGGACTAGATTGTGAGCCCCTCTGAGGGACAGTTAAAGTGAAACCGTGACCAAGAATTGAACTTCATCCCAATCAGTAGCTGATACCCCCTTTTACATGAGAAATCTTTTCCTTTTCACAAACAGCTCATCAGGGGGCGCTGTATGGCTGATATTGTGGTGAAACCCCTCCCACAGGAAACTGTAAGGACCATGGTACTCCTGGCATTTTACTGTCTGTGAACCTTGTTGCATTGTGGGAAATAACAGCTGATTTACTGTTTACAGCTGTTTCCAACTGCCAAAAAAGCAAGCAGCATCTCCTTCCACTGACATCACCTGCCAGCAGTAAAAATGTCACCATGTGATAAATGTCAGAATGTAAATCAGGGAGAGGAAAGCTTTTACAATGGGCAAACACTGACCAAGTCATTTATACATAATTATTGAAAAGATGAAGCACTTTTTTATTACATTATTTTTACTGGAGTTCCTCTTTAAGTGACAGGACAACAATATACTCTAATAGCACCCTTACACCAGTGATGGCTAACCCTGGCACTCCAACTGTGACAAAACTACAAATCCCATCATGCCTCTGCCTCCTTGTTATGCTTAGAGCTGTCAGAGTATTGCAATGCCTCATGGGACTTGTAGTTCCACCTCAGCTGGAGTGCCAAGGTTAGCCAACACTGCCATGCACCATATATTCAGCAGAACCCCCCCCCCCCCCCCACACACACTCATGAGCGCAGCAATATCACCAGGGATACCGCGATGAGAATTGCGAGTTCGGGAAACAAAAGCATTCTCCGCCCCGACTAGGATCAAATGGCATCAACGAAAATACCAAAGTGAGCAGTTACATGTTACACTTTGATCTGCAAAGATATTTAACAGAGACTTAATTCTTCTTTTATCACCCTTGTTGGTAAAGCAGAAATGAGGGGGGTCCATTAATTAGCAATACAACAAACGTAACAGAACTAGCAGAGGAGTCTGGGCTTTATAATGGGCGGCAGACGCACCGGGACGCTCAGGAATATAAAACTGCTTTCTATACTGAAGGAGCAGAAAATATTGTGTTTTTATAGATTTAGGTGGAGCTACTCACGGCAAAACTACAAATTCATATACTGTACACTCCCCCAATAAATTCAAGAGTAATAGTGACTGCAGGTATAGAGCTCCTGTCCTAGTACTTCTATATAGAACAGGGCAGCTGCTGTACTAGTACTTCTATATAGAACAGGGCAGCTGCTGTACTAGTACTTCTATATAGAACAGGGCAGCTGCTGTACTAGTGCTGTACTAGTACTTCTATACAGAACAGGGCAGCTGCTGTACTAGTACTTCTATAGAGAACAGGGCAGCTGCTGTACTAGTACTTCTATATAGAATAGGGCAGCTTCTGTACTAGTGCTGTACTAGTACTTCTATACAGAACAGGGCAGCTGCTGTACTAGTACTTCTATATAGAATAGGGCAGCTGCTGTACTAGTACTTCTATATAGAACAGGGCAGCTGCTGTACTAGTGCTGTACTAGTACTTCTATACAGAACAGGGCAGCTGCTGTACTAGTACTTCTATAGAGAACAGGGCAGCTGCTGTACTAGTACTTCTATACAGAACAGGGCAGCTGCTGTACTAGTGCTGTACTAGTACTTCTATACAGAACAGGGCAGCTGCTGTACTAGTACTTCTATATAGAATAGGGCAGCTGCTGTACTAGTACTTCTATAGAGAACAGGGCAGCTGCTGTACTAGTACTTCTATATAGAATAGGGCAGCTTCTGTACTAGTACTTCTATACAGAACAGGGCAGCTGCTGTACTAGTACTTCTATATAGAATAGGGCAGCTGCTGTACTAGTACTTCTATATAGAACAGGGCAGCTGCTGTACTAGTACTTCTATAGAGAACAGGGCAGCTGCTGTACTAGTACTTCTATAGAGAACAGGGCAGCTGCTGTACTAGTACTTCTATATAGAATAGGGCAGCTGCTGTACTACGGTAGTACTTCTATAGAGAACAGGGCAGCTGCTGGACTAGTACTTCTATATAGAACAGGGCAGCTGCTGTACTAGTACTTCTATATAGAATAGGGCAGCTGCTGTCCTAGTACTTCTATACAGAACAGGGCAGCTGCTGTACTAGTACTTCTATATAGAACAGGGCAGCTGCTGTATTAGTACTTCTATAGAGAACAGGGCAGCTGCTGTACTAGTACTTCTATAGAGAACAGGGCAGCTGCTGTACTAGTACTTCTATATAGAATAGGGCAGCTGCTGTACTAGTACTTCTATACAGAACAGGGCAGCTGCTGTACTAGTACTTCTATAGAGAACAGGGCAGCTGCTGTCCTAGTACTTCTACATAGAATAGGGCAGCTGCTGTACTAGTACTTCTATATAGAACAAGGCAGCTGCTGTACTAGTACTTCTATATAGAACAAGGCAGCTGCTGTACTAGTACTTCTATATAGAACAGGGCAGCTGATGTACTAATACTTCTACACAGAACAGGGCAGCTGCTGTACTACTGCTTTTATGTATAACAGGACAGCTGCTGTACTAGTACTTCTATATAGAACAGGGCAGCTGCTGTACTAGTACTACTATATAGGCTAGGGCAGCTGCTGTACTAGTACTTCTATATAGAACAGGGCAGCTACTGTACTAGTACTTCTATATAGAATAGGGCAGCTGCTGTTCTAGTACTTTTATATCGAACATGGCAGCTGCTGTACTAGTACTTCTATATAACAGGGCAGCTGCTGTACTAATACTTCTAAACAGAACAGGGCAGCTGCTGTACTAGTACTTCTATATAGAACAGGGCAGCTGCTGTACTAGTACTTCTATATAGATCAGGGCAGCTGCTGTACTAGTACTTCTATATAGAATAGGGCAGCTGCTGTACTAGTACTTCTATATATAACAAGGCAGCTGTTGTACTAGTACTTCTATATAGAACAAGACAGCTGCTGTACTAGTACTTCTAAATAGAACAGGGCAGCTGCTGTACTACTGCTTTTATGTATAACAGGGCAGCTGCTGTACTAGTACTTCTATATAGAACAGGGCAGCTGCTGTACTAGTACTTCTATATAGAACAGGGCAGCTGCTGTACTAGTACTTCTATAGAGAACAGGGCAGCTGCTGTCCTAGTACTTCTATATAGAATAGGGCAGCTGCTGTACTAGTACTTCTATATAAAATAGGGCAGCTGCTGTACTAGTACTTCTATATAGAACAAGGCAGCTGCTGTCCTAGTACTTCTATATAGAATAGGGCAGCTGCTGTACTAGTACTTCTATATAGAACAAGGCAGCTGCTGTACTAGTACTTCTATATAGAACAAGGCAGCTGCTGTCCTAGTACTTCTATATAGAATAGGGCAGCTGCTGTACTAGTACTTCTATATAGAACAGGGCAGCTGCTGTACTAGTACTTCTATAAAGAACAAGGCAGCTGCTGTACTAGTACTTCTATATAGAATAGGGCAGCTGCTGTACTAGTACTTCTATATAGAACAAGGCAGCTGCTGTACTAGTACTTCTATATAGAACAAGGCAGCTGCTGTACTAATACTTCTACACAGAACAGGACAGCTGCTGTACTACTGCTTTTATGTATAACAGGGCAGCTGCTGTACTAGTACTTCTATAGAGAACAGGGCAGCTGCTGTACTAGTACTTCTATATAGACTAGGGCAACTGCTGTCCTAGTACTTCTCTATAGAACAGGGCAGCTGCTGTACTAGTACTTCTATAGAGAACAGGGCAGCTGCTGTACTAGTACTTCTATATACAACAGGGCCGCTGCTGTACTAGTACTTCTATATAGAACAGGGCAGCTGCTGTACTAGTACTTCTGTATAGAACAGGGCAGCTGCTGTACTTGTACTTCTATACAGAACAGGGCAGCTGCTGTACTAGTACTTCTATAGAGAACAGGGCAGCTGCTGTACTAGTACTTCTATAGAGAACAGGGCAGCTGCTGTACTAGTACTTCTATATAGAATAGGGCAGCTGCTGTACTAGTACTTCTATACAGAACAGGGCAGCTGCTGTACTAGTACTTCTATAGAGAACAGGGCAGCTGCTGTCCTAGTACTTCTACATAGAATAGGGCAGCTGCTGTACTAGTACTTCTATATAGAACAAGGCAGCTGCTGTACTAGTACTTCTATATAGAACAAGGCAGCTGCTGTACTAGTACTTCTATATAGAACAGGGCAGCTGATGTACTAGTACTTCTATATAGGCTAGGGCAGCTGCTGTACTAGTACTTCTATATAGAACAGGGCAGCTACTGTACTAGTACTTCTATATAGAATAGGGCAGCTGCTGTACTAGTACTTTTATATCGAACATGGCAGCTGCTGTACTAGTACTTCTATATAGAACAGGGCAGCTGCTGTACTAGTACTTCTATATAGAACAGGGCAGCTGCTGTACTAGTACTTCTATAGAGAACAGGGCAGCTGCTGTACTAGTACTTCTATATAGAACAGGGCAGCTGCTGTACTAATACTTCTAAACAGAACAGGGCAGCTGCTGTACTAGTACTTCTATATAGAACAGGGCAGCTGCTGTACTAGTACTTCTATATAGATCAGGGCAGCTGCTGTACTAGTACTTCTATATAGAATAGGGCAGCTGCTGTACTAGTACTTCTATATATAACAAGGCAGCTGTTGTACTAGTACTTCTATATAGAACAAGACAGCTGCTGTACTAGTACTTCTAACTAGAACAGGGCAGCTGCTGTACTACTGCTTTTATGTATAACAGGGCAGCTGCTGTACTAGTACTTCTATATAGAACAGGGCAGCTGCTGTACTAGTACTTCTATATAGAACAGGGCAGCTGCTGTACTAGTACTTCTATAGAGAACAGGGCAGCTGCTGTCCTAGTACTTCTATATAGAATAGGGCAGCTGCTGTACTAGTACTTCTATATAAAATAGGGCAGCTGCTGTACTAGTACTTCTATATAGAACAAGGCAGCTGCTGTCCTAGTACTTCTATATAGAATAGGGCAGCTGCTGTACTAGTACTTCTATATAGAACAAGGCAGCTGCTGTACTAGTACTTCTATATAGAACAAGGCAGCTGCTGTCCTAGTACTTCTATATAGAATAGGGCAGCTGCTGTACTAGTACTTCTATATAGAACAGGGCAGCTGCTGTACTAGTACTTCTATAAAGAACAAGGCAGCTGCTGTACTAGTACTTCTATATAGAATAGGGCAGCTGCTGTACTAGTACTTCTATATAGAACAAGGCAGCTGCTGTACTAGTACTTCTATATAGAACAAGGCAGCTGCTGTACTAATACTTCTACACAGAACAGGACAGCTGCTGTACTACTGCTTTTATGTATAACAGGGCAGCTGCTGTACTAGTACTTCTATAGAGAACAGGGCAGCTGCTGTACTAGTACTTCTATATAGACTAGGGCAACTGCTGTCCTAGTACTTCTCTATAGAACAGGGCAGCTGCTGTACTAGTACTTCTATAGAGAACAGGGCAGCTGCTGTACTAGTACTTCTATAGAGAACAGGGCAGCTGCTGTACTAGTACTTCTATATAGAACAGGGCCGCTGCTGTACTAGTACTTCTATATAGAACAGGGCAGCTGCTGTACTAGTACTTCTGTATAGAACAGGGCAGCTGCTGTACTTGTACTTCTATACAGAACAGGGCAGCTGCTGTACTAGTACTTCTATAGAGAACAGGGCAGCTGCTGTACTAGTACTTCTATAGAGAACAGGGCAGCTGCTGTACTAGTACTTCTATATAGAATAGGGCAGCTGCTGTACTAGTACTTCTATACAGAACAGGGCAGCTGCTGTACTAGTACTTCTATAGAGAACAGGGCAGCTGCTGTCCTAGTACTTCTACATAGAATAGGGCAGCTGCTGTACTAGTACTTCTATATAGAACAAGGCAGCTGCTGTACTAGTACTTCTATATAGAACAAGGCAGCTGCTGTACTAGTACTTCTATATAGAACAGGGCAGCTGATGTACTAGTACTTCTATATAGGCTAGGGCAGCTGCTGTACTACTACTTCTATATAGAACAGGGCAGCTGCTGTACTACTACTTCTATATAGAACAGGGCAGCTACTGTACTAGTACTTCTATATAGAATAGGGCAGCTGCTGTACTAGTACTTTTATATCGAACATGGCAGCTGCTGTACTAGTACTTCTATATAGAACAGGGCAGCTGCTGTACTACTGCTTTTATGTATAACAGGACAGCTGCTGTACTAGTACTTCTATATAGAACAGGGCAGCTGCTGTACTAGTACTTCTATATAGGCTAGGGCAGCTGCTGTACTAGTACTTCTATATAGAACAGGGCAGCTGCTGTACTAGTACTTCTATATAGAACAAGGCAGCTACTGTACTAGTACTTCTATATAGAATAGGGCAGCTGCTGTACTAGTACTTTTATATCAAACATGGCAGCTGCTGTACTAGTACTTCTATATAGAACAGGGCAGCTGCTGTACTAGTACTTCTATATAGAACAGGGCAGCTGCTGTACTAGTACTTCTATAGAGAACAGGGCAGCTGCTGTACTAGTACTTCTATATAGAACAGGGCAGCTGCTGTACTAATACTTCTAAACAGAACAGGGCAGCTGCTGTACTAGTACTTCTATATAGAACAGGGCAGCTGCTGTACTAGTACTTCTATATAGATCAGGGCAGCTGCTGTACTAGTACTTCTATATATAACAAGGCAGCTGTTGTACTAGTACTTCTATATAGAACAAGACAGCTGCTGTACTAGTACTTCTAAATAGAACAGGGCAGCTGCTGTACTACTGCTTTTATGTATAACAGGGCAGCTGCTGTACTAGTACTTCTATATAGAACAGGGCAGCTGCTGTACTAGTACTTCTATATAGAACAGGGCAGCTGCTGTACTAGTACTTCTATAGAGAACAGGGCAGCTGCTGTCCTAGTACTTCTATATAGAATAGGGCAGCTGCTGTACTAGTACTTCTATATAAAATAGGGCAGCTGCTGTACTAGTACTTCTATATAGAACAGGGCAGCTGCTGTACTAGTACTTCTATATAGAACAAGGCAGCTGCTGTCCTAGTACTTCTATACAGAATAGGGCAGCTGCTGTACTAGTACTTCTATATAGAACAAGGCAGCTGCTGTACTAGTACTTCTATATAGAACAAGGCAGCTGCTGTCCTAGTACTTCTATATAGAATAGGGCAGCTGCTGTACTAGTACTTCTATATAGAACAGGGCAGCTGCTGTACTAGTACTTCTATAAAGAACAAGGCAGCTGCTGTACTAGTACTTCTATATAGAATAGGGCAGCTGCTGTACTAGTACTTCTATATAGAACAAGGCAGCTGCTGTACTAGTACTTCTATATAGAACAAGGCAGCTGCTGTACTAATACTTCTACACAGAACAGGACAGCTGCTGTACTACTGCTTTTATGTATAACAGGGCAGCTGCTGTACTAGTACTTCTATGGAGAACAGGGCAGCTGCTGTACTAGTACTTCTATATAGACTAGGGCAACTGCTGTCCTAGTACTTCTCTATAGAACAGGGCAGCTGCTGAACTAGTACTTCTATATAGAATAGGACAGCTGCTGTACTAGTACTTCTATATAGACTAGGGCAGCTGCTGTACTAGTACTTCTATAGAGAACAGGGCAGCTGCTGTACTAGCTACTTCTATAGAGAACAGGGCAGCTGCTGTACTAGTACTTCTATAGAAAACAGGGCAGCTGCTGTACTAGTACTTCTATATAGAACAGGGCCGCTGCTGTACTAGTACTTCTATATAGAACAGGGCAGCTGCTGTACTAGTACTTCTATACAGAACAGGGCAGCTGCTGTACTAGTACTTCTATATAGAACAGGGCAGCTGCTGTACTAGTACTTCTATATAGAACAGGGCAGCTGCTGTACTAGTACTTCTATATAGAACAGGGCAGCTGCTGTACTAGTACTTCTATATAGACGTAAGCAATTTTACAGAGGCGCCAGAAGTGTAAAAAGTAATAAAATGTTTAAAAGTCAGGGAGGCAGTAGGTGGACTTACCTCCCAGATGTGGACGCCAGAAAAAGTCGGGATTTCGACCAAAGACAACGTTTATTAACTAACTCCAATATTTTGCAACAGAGGCGCTAAGCTAAGAAAAGCTGCTCGCAAGTATTGTTCCGTTTTGCTCCGATTTATAGCCTGATGAAGTGGGTTGCACCCACGAAACGCGTTGCAAAATATTGGAGTTAGTTAATAAACGTTGTCTTTGGTCGAAATCCCGACTTTTTCTTGCGTCCGCATCTGGGAGGTAAGTCCACCTACTGCCTCCCTGACTTTTAAACATTTTATTACTTTTTACACTTCTGGCGCCTCTGTAAAATTGCTTACGTCTTTATGTCCACCCCTGGTGGAGGGGAATTGGCCCCTTTTTCCTGATCTACAGAGAGCGCCTTCCTAATCCTGAGTGGGGACAGGCTTAATCTCCTCACCTGCATATACAGTGGTTGCCTAGGAGGTAACCCAGACTTGTGAGTACCACTCTTACTACTACATACCATTTACCTTGTTGCCATTACATACTACACTATTTTGGGCTCTCGGTGTCTCCCTCCCTTTATAGTACTTCTATATAGAACAGGAGTGGGGCGGCGGCGGGGGACTTAGACGGCTGTGAGGGGCTAGAAGAAGTCCCAGGTGAGTAAAAAATAGATAATATTTTTCGCGTCTGAAGTCCTTTAAAGCGCAACTGAAGGAACAGGATGGAAGCTGCCATATTTATTTACTTTTAAACAATACCAGTTGCCTGGCAGTCCTGCTGATCCTCTGCCTCTAATACTTTCAGCCATAGCCCCTGAACAAGCATGCAGCAGATCAGGTGTTTCTGACATTATCGTCAGATCTGACAAGATTAGCTGCATGCTTGTTTCAGGTGTGTGATTCAGACACTACTGCAGCCAAATAGATCAGCAGGACTGCCAGGCAACTGGTATTGTTTAGCAGGAAATAAATATGGCAGCCTCTATATCTCTCTCACTTCAGTTGTCCTTTAATACATGCCTTTGAAGATAGAAGTCCCGCTATAAGCCTGTAAACCTGTGTGCCGGTGTTGTGTCTGATTGCGCTGCCTGTTAATTTGTGCTGCCGCGCATGCGCAGTAGTAGACTGTGCGGCCACAGTTCCTATTGAATGATGCTGCTGGAGGTAAAATACTAAATATCTCCGCTCCCACACCTCTTACACTCCCCAAATTTTCAGGGTAGGGAGGGGACCCCCAGAACTACCTCTATGCCAAATTGCAGCCCCCAAGCCCCACTGGTTCCCAAGATAGGTTTCTGTAATCTATCTCCTGAACCAGATGGTCTCGGGGGCTGCAATTTGTCATAGAGGTCGTTCTGGGGGTCCCCTACCTACCCTGAAAATTTGGGGAGTGTAAGAGGTGTGGGAGCGGAGATATTTAGTATTTTACCTCCAGCAGCATCATTAACTTTACACTGCGCATGCGCGCTACTCAGTGTGGAGGGGAGCTTCCGGGCAGCGCAATCAGACATTACACCGGGTCACAGACTAAGCTGCTGGGCACCTGCATATCTCTGCTGGATGACGTGTACATTGATTACACTTCCTCTTTGTTGGTGTCAGTCTCAGAGATAATGGATTCCAGCAGAGGGGTGACCTGCAGATGAGCATATCCCATCACCCTCCATTCTCCGGGGCTGACCTCCTGCTATTTACCCAGCTTGTCACATAAACCTTTCCCATGGGAAATCTCACAGAGGAGAGGCATCTGAGATTCCCACTCTGATGATATAACCTCCTGAGCACCGCTCTTCCTACAGCAAACAGCCGCTAATGCGTCTCCCAGGGCATAAGGGACAAAGCAACCCCCCCCCCCCTCCAATCGCTTATAATGTCTCGTTCCAAGAACGCTATTCATGTGGAATCGCTGAAAATCCGCCACATACATGAGTGCCGCAGAGATGCTTTCACAGTTTGATGATATTACAAATGACCCGTCAATTAGCTTTGAATTTGCTCCAACGTTGACAGCAAACCCACACTGCACTTACTTTCTACCTATGTTTGTTTCATTACATGTAGCCCAGGTATTTCCTCTTTCTGCACAAGTAACTAGCACAAAGCAGGTCTTGTTGGTTCTTTTATACACCTGCACTGCACTTGCTTTCTAGCTTGGAATCTGTACTTTGTGTTTCATTACATTTAGCCCAGGTATTTCCTGTTTCTGCACAAGTAACCAGCTACACAAAGCAGGTATTGTTGGTTCTTTTATACACCTGCACTGCACTTGAATGTGTACTTTGCGTTTCATTACATTTCCTTGTTCTGCACAAGTAACTAGCTACTAAATTATAACACCTGCCACCTAATAGCAGAACATTATTTTTAAAGATACAGCCTGGATCAGGTATGTTATCCAGCGTTCTCCAGCTCTGAGGAACCTGTAGAAGATCAGGCCCACAACATGTCCATCGCAGGAGCTCTGCTGGTGCTTTCTACACATCACCACAACGTGAGGCATCTCTGAGAATACGGGAGTAGATTCCACCTTGGATCGCCGCTGAGTGTCATTGTGTTGTACCCAGCATGGACGGGCTCTGGTGGCTGGTACTGTACCCCATGAAGGAGGACACAGAGGATGAGGAGAGCCCAGCATGGACGGGCTCTGGTGGCTGGTACTGTACTCCATGAAGGAGGACACAGAGGATGAGGAGAGCCCAGCATGGACGGGCTCTGGTGGCCGGCACTGTACTCCATGAAGGAGGACACAGAGGATGAGGAGAGCCCAGCATGGACGGGCTCTGGTGGTCTGGCACTGTACTCCATGAAGGAGGACACAGAGGATGAGGAGAGCCCAGCATGGACAGGCTCTGGTGGCGGGTACTGTACTCCATGAAGGAGGACACAGAGGATGAGGAGAGCCCAGCATGGACGGGCTCTGGTGGCCGGCACTGTACTCCATGAAGGAGGACACAGAGGATGAGAGGAGCCCAGCATGGACAAAGGCTGGTGGGCCGGCACTGTACTCCATGCAGGAGGACACAGAGGATGAGGAGAGCCCAGCATGGACAGAGGCTGGTGGGCCGGTACTGTACTCCATGAAGGAGGACACAGAGGATGAGAGGAGCCCAGCATGGACAGGCTCTGGTGGGCTGGTACTGTACTCCATGAAGGAGGACACAGAGGATGAGGAGAGCCCAGCATGGACGGGCTCTGGTGGCCGGCACTGTACTCCATGAAGGAGGACACAGAGGATGAGGAGAGCCCAGCATGGACGGGCTCTGGTGGCCGGCACTGCCCTCCATGAAGGAGGACACAGAGGATGAGGGGAGCCCAGCATGGACAGGCTCTGGTGGGCTGGTACTGTACTCCATGAAGGAGGACACAGAGGATGAGGAGAGCCCAGCATGGACGGGCTCTGGTGGCCGGCACTGTACTCCATGAAGGAGGACACAGAGGATGAGGAGAGCCCAGCATGGACGGGCTCTGGTGGCCGGCACTGTACTCCATGAAGGAGGACACAGAGGATGAGGAGAGCCCAGCATGGACGGGCTCTGGTGGTCTGGCACTGTACTCCATGAAGGAGGACACAGAGGATGAGGAGAGCCCAGCATGGACAGGCTCTGGTGGCTGGTACTGTACTCCATGAAGGAGGACACAGAGGATGAGGAGAGCCCAGCATGGACGGGCTCTGGTGGGCCGGCACTGTACTCCATGAAGGAGGACACAGAGGATGAGAGGAGCCCAGCATGGACAAAGGCTGGTGGGCCGGTACTGTACTCCATGCAGGAGGACACAGAGGATGAGGGGAGCCCAGCATGGACAAAGGCTGGTGGGCCGGCACTGTACTCCATGCAGGAGGACACAGAGGATGAGAGGAGCCCAGCATGGACAGGCTCTGGTGGTCTGGCACTGTACTCCATGAAGGAGGACACATAGGATGAGGAGAGCCCAGCATGGACGGGCTCTAGTGGTCTGGCACTGTACTCCATGAAGGAGGACACAGAGGATGAGAGGAGCCCAGCATGGACGGGCTCTGGTGGCCGGCACTGTACTCCATGAAGGAGGACACAGAGGATGAGGAGAGCCCAGCATGGACGGGCTCTAGTGGGCCGGCACTGTACTCCATGAAGGAGGACACAGAGGAGATTACATTGCACTCATTAGCCTACAGCTGAGGGAACAATATGATGGAGGGGAAGATGAGGGAACAATGCAGTGGGGGATGGAAGAATGAGCCAGTCATGAATAGACCTGGAGGGCTCCTAATTCCTGGTCACCAGAGTGCAGGAATGTCCCTCCCGAGCTGTCCTCACCATCTGTTACACTCCACAGGAATCCCAGCATAACGCCAGCTCTCCACACAAAGCAGGAGTGTAAAGGCCCCAACCCACTACAAGATTTTTACAGCAATTTTTCAGAGAACCAGTGATTTTTCTGAGCAAAGAGCAATCGTTTCCACAATCTCCTGATGTGGCGTGCAAATACAAGTACAGCGTTTGGTGACGCGCAGCAATAACGACTGTCACGGCCGATCAGATCTGTAACCAAAAATACAGCCCCAGGGGGGTACTTACCTCAGGAGGGGGAAGCCGCTGGATCCTAGTGAGGCCTCCCCCACCCTCCTGAGCCTCTGGGATCCAGCACTGGTTCCCCCGAAAATCAGCTGTCGGCTGTGAAGTACAGACAATACTTACCTTCCCTAGCTCCAGCGCAGGAGTGGCTTTCTGACTGGCTTTGGCAGAAATAGACAAGCCAGATCGGGCGCGTTCTACTGGGCAGACGCAGGCAACTCGCACCTACGTAGTAGAGTGGACCTGATTGGGGTCAGCTATTTCCACCAGAGCCCACTGGAAAACCGCTACTGCGCCTGCACAGGTTCATGGTAGGTCATGGCAGATGGGGGCTGCCAGCGTTGGTTCCCGGAGGGTGAGGAGGACAGGAGAAGTTTCATTAGGATCCTGAGGTTTCCCCCTCCCGAGGTGAGTACCCCCCAGGGGGAGTCTTCTTTATTACAGATATTCTGTAAGATCCCCGACGACCCCCACACAAAGTGCCCTGATGGTTTGTGCCCGTCGTATGCCGTTACATTCCCACGGTCAGAAGATGGATCGGGTAACGTATGTTCATTGGGTTGCGTTGTTCCCCAATCCACCTTCAGGTGAGTATGTAGAGTTATATATCTCTGGTAATAAAGTGACAGTAAAGGTTCCCATACACACATTAATCGATTTTCGCTGAATATCCCCAGGAAGCTACGTGACTGCCCGATCATAATTCGGACAGAAATCAATTAAAACAATCAATCCAACATGCTGAAAATATATCACTCAAAATGGGTCAGTCAGATGTGTGCGTTCAATTTCCCAACAACCGATGGACCCCGTGACCTGACTGCACGCGTGTGACCTCATACATGCCGCCAGGTCACATAGTACAGCGACATCCGGGGGTGAAGTAGAGAAGACTCAGGACTCTATAGGAAGCGCGACAGCGGACAGGAGAGCTAAGCACCGCCTCCACACTCACCACGGGCTGAAGGGGGTGCACATTACACATGTGGGGAGACCAGCAGCAGACAGGAGAGCTAAACACTGCCGCCACACTCACCACATGTCGGGGGGGGGGGGGGCACATATTACATGGGGGAGACCTGCGGGGCTGGCAGGCGGAAGCAGCTGCATAGATTCCCACTACACTGGCAACAATCGATCCCTCAGTGATCAGATGCAATCACAGAGGGATCTATGTAGGGATCTATGTACATGTGGCCATACATCTAGCGATTTTGGCGGCTTATCGACCAAGAGACAGATCTCTCTCTGACCGGATTGGAGAGAGATCTGTTGGCCACCATACACTGCAGGCCGAATCCCAATCCATTTCAGCATGGAATCTTGCGAGAATCAACCCTGTGACGCTGCCACCGGCCACTGTCCCCCTAATGTTCTGTGCCCCTCCTCCCCGGGCGGCGGAAGGTAAAGTAGTAAAGTATAACTGCACAGGCACCGCGAGGGGGGAGGAGTCATAAAACATTAGGGGGGGCGGTCCCTGGGGTTCCAACACATTCGTTGTTAGCGATTATCGCCCGCCGTTACCGCTGCACACCAGATTGAGCCTCTCGGCCTGAGATTTTCCAGCATGTCAGATCAATACAAGCGACCAGGTGAAATTTTTGGAGGAGCCAGAGGCCTCCCCCTCCTGAGGTGAGTATAGCTGTAAACATGCTACCTTTGTCTTTGAATGCATACAGTATATACATGTGGCTGTGGTGAAAACAGAGACTGGAGTTTATCATTCTAATGGCTGCGGCGAGGAGGCTTTGGAGGCACTAAGTACTACCCATAAATATCTCAGCAGACAGGAAGCACGTTGTGCTGCATTAAAATGCTTCCCTTATCAGCGCTGACTGATGAGCTCATCCATATGTATGTACACAGCAGCACTGGAGCTCCTCTGACCCTCGAGACTGAGGTGGCTTCATTTGTAAACATGATTCGCCATTCGGGCGTCCGTCTGCATCTAAATCACTTATCCTGCGATTACCTCACGAAGCTGTGGCAGCGCAGAGGGTCGGAGGAGCCGCCGCTGGCCCTCATACACGGTGTATCGCGCTAATAGCTGTTCCCTCACAAGCCTCACCGCTGGCGATGACACACTGACCTGACTGCCGCTATGCTGGGCGGACCGGATCAGCTGCCAGCAGGCGGATCAGTCACATCAACCGACAAAGGGAAAAGGAAGACCTGCACTGACTGTCACCTGAAATAATCAGGAACGTTTGTCTCAGGGGACACAATTCTGGTGCGCGCACATAGCTTCCCCTACCTGAAGAGACAGGTTCTGAAACATGCCTGAAGAAGAAACTTAAAGTTTCGAAAGCTTGCAAAGAAATCTTTTACAGTTAGTCGTTAAAGGCATCACCTAAACAACTTTTGTTATGTCTTCACATTACTTTTTAGGTTTTTAAAAATATGGCTGTTATCTGCTCACCACTGGGAGATTTCCACAGCAAAGCGTTCATCCCATGAACCCAGAGAGCCACATTAATCCATGCCATGCACTGATGAGGCTCAACCAATTAGAAACAGTCTGTATGCATGTTGGATTATTGTGGCTCTGTACAAATAACAAGCTGACACATACTTGCATTCCAGCGGATCTGGAGGTGTGGCTAGCTTACAGGGACATCAAATGATGATTTGCATAATCAGCAGTGATGCATTGTGGGAGATATATCCTCACTCCAACCTGAATAATCACAAATAGCTTCTGTTTTTAGAAGGCAAACTTCTGTTTTCCATCTAAACTTGACAGCTTTGCTGAGTTTACTGAATTAAAACATTTATTCCCTTCCTGACCTCTGCCACCACCAAACTCCTCATCCATGCCCTCATAATTTCCCGCCTTGACTACTGCAATGCCCTTCTGTCTGGTCTCCCTTTGACCCGAACAGCCCCGCTGCAGTCCATCATGAATGCGGCAGCCAGAATTATCCACTCCTCCCATCGCTCCACCATGGCGGCTCCCCTCTGTAAATCCCTCCACTGGCTTCCTATCCAGTCCAGAATCAGATTCAAGGTATTCTTAACTGCTGGGAGAGAAAAAACCCAACAGCAACAACTGCCATTATCTGTAAACACATCCGCTAACAGTGTGATAGACTAAAGGTACGTACACACATCTGATACTTGTCGTTCAAACCGGTCGGTTGAACAACTTTTGGACGTGTATACGTTTGATCGTTAGACTGAGAGCAGCAGGTCCATACATGTGTACAAATGACTATGTTTGAAAGTCTATTACTTTGACACTAATGTTAGGTACACACCATACAATTTTATGTTAGATTTTCTCTTAAGATTTACCTGCCAGATAGCTTTTCCCATGTTGCAGGTAAATCTAACAGAAGAATCTAACAGAAAATTGTATGGTGTGTACCTAGCATAACGGACATTCAAACAGAATTTTTTTGCTGTGGTGCATTGTTCTATCCAGTCCGTTCATCAGTAAAACAACATTTAAATTAGCTGTAATTACAGTAGTATTTAAAACGTTTTGTCGTCAGTGTGTACAAGGAGTCTGAGCGACTTTTTGCTTGATTGACAAGTCGTTGAAATGTCTGGTTTGAACGACAATCGGGCATAAAATCAGACGTGTGTATGCACCTTAAAAGGTTGTTTTCTTTGTTTATACATTTATATGCACAGAGGGAGATGCTTAGCAGTGGGAATCAGCCTTTATTTCCCACAATACATCGAGGTTCACGGACAGGAAATCGTCATAGCCATGGCCTTGATATCACATGGTGGGAGGGGCTTTACCACAATATAAGCGAGACAGACATCCCTGATGATCTAGCAAAGGTAAAGATTTCTTGTGGGTAAGAGGGTATCAGCTACTGATTGGGATAAAGTTCCTCTTGAATGATACAGAGGTGGTTTGATAAGTACTGTCTTCTTCTGTTGGAAAGCGGAGGGACACTTTAGAATTCAATAGGAGTTGCTGTATTCCTATTTTGTAGTAAGGCTGCTTTATAGATCCGTAAGAATCCGTTTGGCCCAAGCTGTACCCGCAGACACATCTCCGCCCCTCAGACAGCAGATCAGTCGGGTCCTGAGGCTGGCATCACCTCTGCAAGAAATCCATTATCCACAAGATGCCTGGAGAAGATTGCAGTCAGATCTGTCCACTCTTATTCTGGCTCAGGTCAACTATTATCCTCCTAACTAATACATAGCAGATAATTGTTGGCGGAGGAAAGGGGAGGTCACTCCGCTAGGCAGATAACTGTGGGCGGAGGAAAGGGGAGGTCACTCTGCTAGGCAGATAACTGTGGGCAGAGGAAAGGGAAGTTCACTCCGCTAGGCAGATAACTGTGGGCGGAGGAAAGGGGAGGTCACTCTGCTAGGCAGATAACTGTGGGCGGAGGAAAGGGGAGTTCACTCCACCAGGCAGATAACTGTGGGCGGAGGAAAGGGGAGTTCACTCCGCTAGGCAGATAACTGTGGGCGGAGGAAAGGGGAGGTCACTCCGCTAGGCAGATAACTGTGGGCGGAGGAAAGGGGAGCTCACTCGGCTAGGCAGATAACTGCGGGCGGAGGAAAGGGGAGTTCACTCCACCAGGCAGATAACTGTGGGCGGAGGAAAGGGGAGCTCACTCGGCTAGGCAGATAACTGTGGGCGGAGGAAAGGGGAGTTCAACCCGCTAGGCAGATAACTGCGGGTGGAGGAAAGGGGAGTTCTGCGGGGTGTGGCATATAACTGTGGGCGGAGGAAAGGGGAGGTCACTCCGCTAGGCAGATAACTGTGGGTGGAGGAAAGGGGAGTTCTGCGAGGTGTGGCAGATAACTGTGGGCGGAGGAAAGGGGAGGTCACTCTGCTAGGCAGATAACTGTGGGCGGAGGAAAGGGGAGTTCACTCCGCTAGGCAGATAACTGTGGGTGGAGGAAAGGGGAGGTCACTCCGCTAGGCAGATAACTGTGGGTGGTGGAAAGGGTAGTTCTGCGAGGTGTGGCAGATAACTGTGGGCGGAGGAAAGGGGAGGTCACTCCGCTAGGCAGATAACTGTGGGCGGAGGAAAGGGGAGTTCACTCCGCTAGGCAGATAACTGTGGGTGGAGGAAAGGGGAGGTCACTCCGCTAGGCAGATAACTGTGGGTGGAGGAAAGGGGAGTTCTGCGAGGTGTGACAGATAACTGTGGGCGGAGGAAAGGGGAGGTCACTCCGCTAGGCAGATAACTGTGGGCGGAGGAAAGGGGAGTTCACTCTGTGAGGCAGATAACTGCGGATGGAGGAAAGAGGAGGTCACTCCGCTAGGCAGATAACTGCGGGAGGAGGAAAGGGGAGTTCACTCCGCTAGGCAGATAACTGCGGGCGGAGGAAAGGGGAGTTCACTCTGCTAGGCAGATAACTGAGGGTGGAGGAAAGGGGAGTTCACTCCGCGAAGGCAGATAACTGTGGGCGGAGGAAAGGGGAGTTCATTCCGCGAGGCAGATAACTGTGGGCGGAGGAAAGGGGAGTTCATTCCGCGAGGCAGATAACTGTGGGCGGAGGAAAGGGGAGTTCATTCCGCGAGGCAGATAACTGCGGGCGGAGGAAAGGGGAGGTCACTCTGCTAGGCAGATAACTGTGGGTGGAGGAAAGGGGAGGTCACTCTGCTAGGCAGATAACTGCGGGAGGAGGAAAAGGGAGTTCTCTCCACGAGGCAGATAACTGTGGGCGGAGGAAAGGGGAGTTCACTCCGCGAAGGCAGATAACTGTGGGCGGAGGAAAGGGGAGTCCAGTGGGGTGTGGCAGATAACTGTGGGCAGAGGAAAGGGGAGTTCTGCGGGGTGTGGCAGATAACTGCGGGCGGAGGAAAGGGGAGGTCACTCCGTGAGGCAGATAACTGTGGGCGGAGGAAAGGGGAGTTCACTGCGCTAGGCAGATAACTGTGGGAGGAGGAAAGGGGAGTTCTTCCTCTGTGGGGCGGAGGAGTTGTCCAAAATCGGGAAACAGATAAAATCGCCGCTGGAGGGAAAACATCTCACAGACAGCTGTTTAATTTTCTTACAACAATACTAAACGGGCAAAGAGAATCGGTCATAAATATGTTTTAGCAATAGCGGTCTTAAATCTCCATTGTGAAATGGGTTTTACGCTAAATTTTTACCCACTTGGAACTGATCTATGTATTGACCATTATAATGTAGTTATATATTTTTTTTTTGTAACAAATGGTTTTATTATGAAGATAACACAAGAAGCTCTGAAGAACATTGTCTCCTTGCAGGAAGGTAATGAATACAGTTGTTAATTAGAGAATGCAGAACATTTCTCCTTCTATAAACATATCATGATCAGCTTACATTATAGGTGATAACAGTAGCAACAGCTGTAATCAAGTAGTGTATGGTCTACATAACAGCAGGGCGGGATTTCTGGGAAGGGCCCAAAGGCCCTGGCCTAGGGCGGAAGAATGCAGGGGGCGGGTGGCCAGGGAGGGGAGCTGTCTTTAACATTCCCCATCTCCACATCGGTGCTGCATTTCTGGTCTATACAGCCACCCGCTGGGGCTAATCACAGGAAGTCAGGAACACAGAGGGAAGATCAGCTACCATCAGCAGGCAGCAGCCACACAAGGATTGCCGCCTAGCCCACTGTCATTTAACTCTCACCATCCGCCTGCTCAGCTCATCCTATCAAATGCATGGAGAGACGCTAAACGCTACAGTCAAGCAGTGCATATTGCTCAGTTAGGAAGGGAGGAGAGATGAAATGGCGGTGCAAGGGTGAGCAATGGTTTTTGGCAAGTATACAATGCACTCATTTACAAAGATGGAGACACCAAGAGCCCAATATAGTGTAGTATGTACTGGTAGAATGGATATGTAAGGTAAGTATGCAGATATACTCACAAACAAGGGTTACCATCCAGGTAACCACTATGTCAGCAGGAGGGGAGATTATACCTGTCCCCATTCAGGATTAGGTCGCTCTCTGTAGATAGGAAATAAGGGGCAACACCCCTCAACCAGGTGGACTCAGGAACTGTATATGCAGAGAGGCGCCAGAAGGATAAAATATGCTAAAAATGTTAAAATGACAGGAGGCAGTGGTGGACTTACCTCCTCCAAGCAGACACACACGAGTGTTGTGTATATTCAAAACAACAAGGGTTTATTTGTATACTCCAAAAAATGCAAGTGCAACGCGTTTTGCAGACATCTCCTGCTTCATTGGGCAATAAAAAATTGAGCATGTACTCATACAGGTCTGGTGCAAAGCTCAGCGCCTCTGTTACAAAGGTGCTGAGCTTTGCACCAGACCTGTATGAGTCACAGAGGCGCTGAGCTTTGCACCAGACCTGTATGAGTCACAGAGGCACTGAGCTTTGCACCAGTCCTGTATGAGTCACAGAGGAGCTGAGCTTTGCACCAGACCTGTAGGAGTCACAGAGGAGCTGAGCTTTGCACCAGACCTGTATGAGTCACAGAGGCACTGAGCTTTGCACCAGTCCTGTATGAGTCACAGAGGAGCTGAGCTTTGCACCAGACCTGTATAAGTCACAGAGGAGCTGAGCTTTGCACCAGTCCTGTATGAGTCACAGAGGCGCTGAGCTTTGCATCAGACCTGTATGAGTCACAGAGGAGCTGAGCTTTGCACCAGTCCTGTATGAGTCACAGAGGCGCTGAGCTTTGCACAAGACCTGTATGAGTCACAGAGGAGCTGAGCTTTGCACCAGACCTGTATGAGTCACAGAGAAGCTGAGCTTTGCACCAGACCTGTATAAGTCACAGAGGAGCTGAGCTTTGCACCAGACCTGTATGAGTCACAGAGAAGCTGAGCTTTGCACCAGACCTGTATGAGTCACAGAGGCGCTGAGCTTTGCACCAGACCTGTATGAGTCACAGAGGAGCTGAGCTTTGCACCAGTCCTGTATGAGTCACAGAGGCGCTGAGCTTTGCACCAGACCTGTATAAGTCACAGAGGCGCTGAGCTTTGCACCAGACCTGTATGAGTCACAGAGAAGCTGAGCTTTGCACCAGACCTGTATGAGTCACAGAGGAGCTGAGCTTTGCACCAGACCTGTATGAGTCACAGAGAAGCTGAGCTTTGCACCAGACCTGTATGAGTCACAGAGGAGCTGAGCTTTGCACCAGACCTGTATGAGTCACAGAGGAGCTGAGCTTTGCACCAGACCTGTATGAGTCACAGAGGAGCTGAGCTTTGCACCAGACCTGTATGAGTCACAGAGGCGCTGAGCTTTGCACCAGACCTGTATGAGTCACAGAGGCGCTGAGCTTTGCACCAGACCTGTATGAGTCACAGAGGCGCTGAGCTTTGCACCAGACCTGTATGAGTCACAGAGGCGCTGAGCTTTCCACCAGACCTCTATGAGTCACAGAGGAGCTGAGCTTTGCACCAGACCTGTATGAGTCACAGAGGCGCTGAGCTTTCCACCAGACCTGTATGAGTCACAGAGGCGCTGAGCTTTGCACCAGACCTGTATGAGTCACAGAGGAGCTGAGCTTTGCACCAGACCAGTATGAGTCACAGAGGAGCTGAGCTTTGCACCAGACCTGTATGAGTCACAGAGAAGCTGAGCTTTGCACCAGACCTGTATGAGTCACAGAGAAGCTGAGGTTTGCACCAGACCTGTATGAGTCACAATGGAGCTGAGCTTTGCACCAGACCTGTATGAGTCACAGAGGAGCTGAGGTTTGCACCAGACCTGTATGAGTCACAGAGGAGCTGAGCTTTGCACCAGACCTGTATGAGTCACAGAGGCGCTGAGCTTTGCACCAGACCTGTATGAGTCACAGAGGAGCTGAGCTTTGCACCAGACCTGTATGAGTCACAGAGGCGCTGAGCTTTGCACCAGACCTGTATGAGTCACAGAGAAGCTGAGCTTTGCACCAGACCTGTATGAGTCACAGAGGAGCTGAGCTTTGCACTAGACCAGTATGAGTCACAGAGGCGCTGAGCTTTGCACCAGACCTGTATGAGTCACAGTGGCACTGAGCTTTGCACCAGACCTGTATGAGTCACAGAGAAGCTGAGCTTTGCACCAGTCCTGTATGAGTCACAGAGAAGCTGAGCTTTGCACCAGACCTGTATAAGTCACAGAGGCGCTGAGCTTTGCACCAGACCTGTATGAGTCACAGAGGAGCTGAGCTTTGCACCAGACCTGTATGAGTCACAGAGAAGCTGAGCTTTGCACCAGAGCTGTATGAGTCCCAGAGAAGCTGAGCTTTGCACCAGACCTGTATAAGTCACAGAGGTGCTGAGCTTTGCACCAGACCTGTATAAGTCACAGAGAAGCTGAGCTTTGCACCAGACCTGTATAAGTCACAGAGGAGCTGAGCTTTGCACCAGACCTGTATAAGTCACAGAGGAGCTGAGCTTTGCACCAGACCTGTATGAGTCACAGAGGCGCTGAGCTTTGCACCAGACCTGTATGAGTCACAGAGAAGCTGAGCTTTGCACCAGACCTGTATGAGTCACAGAGGAGCTGAGCTTTGCACCAGACCTGTATGAGTCACAGAGAAGCTGAGCTTTGCACCAGACCTGTATGAGTCACAGAGGAGCTGAGCTTTGCACCAGACCTGTATGAGTCACAGAGGAGCTGAGCTTTGCACCAGACCTGTATGAGTCACAGAGGAGCTGAGCTTTGCACCAGACCTGTATGAGTCACAGAGGCGCTGAGCTTTGCACCAGACCGGTATGAGTCACAGAGGCGCTGAGCTTTGCACCAGACCTGTATGAGTCACAGAGGCGCTGAGCTTTGCACCAGACCTGTATGAGTCACAGAGGCGCTGAGCTTTCCACCAGACCTCTATGAGTCACAGAGGAGCTGAGCTTTGCACCAGACCTGTATGAGTCACAGAGGCGCTGAGCTTTCCACCAGACCTGTATGAGTCACAGAGGCGCTGAGCTTTGCACCAGACCTGTATGAGTCACAGAGGAGCTGAGCTTTGCACCAGACCAGTATGAGTCACAGAGGAGCTGAGCTTTGCACCAGACCTGTATGAGTCACAGAGAAGCTGAGCTTTGCACCAGACCTGTATGAGTCACAGAGAAGCTGAGGTTTGCACCAGACCTGTATGAGTCACAATGGAGCTGAGCTTTGCACCAGACCTGTATGAGTCACAGAGGAGCTGAGGTTTGCACCAGACCTGTATGAGTCACAGAGGAGCTGAGCTTTGCACCAGACCTGTATGAGTCACAGAGGCGCTGAGCTTTGCACCAGACCTGTATGAGTCACAGAGGAGCTGAGCTTTGCACCAGACCTGTATGAGTCACAGAGGCGCTGAGCTTTGCACCAGACCTGTATGAGTCACAGAGAAGCTGAGCTTTGCACCAGACCTGTATGAGTCACAGAGGAGCTGAGCTTTGCACTAGACCAGTATGAGTCACAGAGGCGCTGAGCTTTGCACCAGACCTGTATGAGTCACAGTGGCACTGAGCTTTGCACCAGACCTGTATGAGTCACAGAGAAGCTGAGCTTTGCACCAGTCCTGTATGAGTCACAGAGAAGCTGAGCTTTGCACCAGACCTGTATAAGTCACAGAGGCGCTGAGCTTTGCACCAGACCTGTATGAGTCACAGAGGAGCTGAGCTTTGCACCAGACCTGTATGAGTCACAGAGAAGCTGAGCTTTGCACCAGAGCTGTATGAGTCCCAGAGAAGCTGAGCTTTGCACCAGACCTGTATAAGTCACAGAGAAGCTGAGCTTTGCACCAGACCTGTATAAGTCACAGAGGAGCTGAGCTTTGCACCAGACCTGTATGAGTCACAGAGAAGCTGAGGTTTGCACCAGACCTGTATGAGTCACACAGGAGCTGAGCTTTGCACCAGACCTGTATGAGTCACAGAGGCGCTGAGCTTTGCACCAGACCTGTATGAGTCACAGAGGAGCTGAGCTTTGCACCAGACCTGTATGAGTCACAGAGGAGCTGAGCTTTGCACCAGACCTGTATGAGTCACAGAGAAGCTGAGCTTTGCACCAGACCTGTATGAGTCACACAGGAGCTGAGCTTTGCACCAGACCTGTATGAGTCACAGAGGCGCTGAGCTTTGCACCAGACCCGTATGAGTCACAGAGGCGCTGAGCTTTGCACCAGACCTGTATGAGTCACAGAGGCGCTGAGCTTTGCACCAGACCCGTATGAGTCACAGAGGCGCTGAGCTTTGCACCAGACCCGTATGAGTCACAGAGGCGCTGAGCTTTGCACCAGACCAGTATGAGTCACAGAGAAGCTGAGCTTTGCACCAGACCTGTATGAGTCACAGAGAAGCTGAGCTTTGCACCAGATTTGTATGTGTACGTGCTCTATGTTTTATATTGCCTGATGAAGCGAGAGATGCCTGCGAAACGCGTTGCACTTGCACTTTTTGGATTATACAAATAAACCCTTGTTGTTTTGAATATATACAACAGTCTCTTTGTGTGTCTGCTTGGAGGAGGTAAGTCCACCTCTCATTTTAACATTTTTAGTAAATTTTATTATTTTGATGCCTCTGTCTGCATATACAACGCACTAATTTGTCCTTTTGCAATCTGTAGCGGTGGCGTTAGCTGGAAGATCACACCGCCACGGGACAGGTAAGTTGCACCACATGTTATAGCCGGGGTGAAACCATAAATGAAACAATTAGCATGGGACTTCCGGTCCACCTCCGGGACTGGCAGGGTAACACACAGCAGCCTTTGCGCTACTCTGCGACACCCAGAGCATTACTGTTACATCACACTGCTGCAATATTGTGGCCAGTCTCATAGACTTTTTATGGTTACTTCACCAAGCTGCTGCAGGGAAGACTACCACAAGATAACACCATCTGATAAGTATAATTCTCCCTTATCTGTGACTAATCACAACTGTAATTTGATCTCTCAGCTGTGTCAGTTTAGAAATCTCCTCTGCCACGGCAGAGCAGCTAATTTGTAAACACAGGATGTTAACAATATGTCTGCTTCCTTGAAAGCAGGAAGTAGACACACTGCAGATTCATTGCAGGATTTGTATCAGCTGTGAGGCCCAGTGCACACCAAAAACCGCTAGAAGATCCGAAAAACGCTAGAGGTTTTGGAAGCAGATTTTTAAAGTGATTCTAGGCCTGTTTAGGGCCCATTCACACCTAAAACCGCTAACCACTAGCGATTTTGCGGTAGCGTTTTCTGTGGGTGATTTTTCTGCAATTTAACGCAGAAAAATCACTGTACAAATTTAAGTTTTTGGAGTGATTGCGATTAGCGTTTCTATATATGCTAATGGCGATTGCTCCTAAAACGCCGGAAAAATGCTGCGAGCAACACGTTTGCGATTAGCGATAATCGCGGAACACCCGCGATTATCGCTAATCGCTCAAGTGTGAACACTGCCATAGACTAATATAGTACTAGCGTTTTTAAAAAACGCTAGCGCTTTAGCGATTAGCGGAAATCGCACGATTCCCGCTTAGGTGTGAAAGGGCCCGAGGTTTTCTAAACATGCCTAGCGTTTTTTGGAGCGTTTTTGTGTAGCAGATTTCATATATTGTTACAGTAAAGCTGTTACTGAACGGCTTCTGTAACACAAACGCCTGGAGAGCGGTTTGAGCCTTTCCTATACTTTACATTCAGGCAGAAACGCTTCTGCAAACCGCAAAAATGCTGCAGGACCAACTTTTGCGGTTTGCTAAAAACCTCAAACCGCTGGTGTGCACCTGCCCATTGAGATACATTAGCCAAGCGTTTTCACAGGCGGCAGCGGTTTTGAAAACGCTACCAAAAACGCTTGGTGTGCACCAGCCCTTTCAAAGAAAACGTTTTTCTTTAAAGGTTATTATGCTGTTGCTTATCCTTTAGCACAGAGAGGAAGTTCTGAGTTCAAGTCCGCTTCAACGGGATAGGTGATCGATCAGAGGATATGTATCAAAATCCCAACAAGTAACAGTGCCGCAGATGTGACATAGCAGATTATCGGTATTACATCAGGTGTCTCAGCAGAAGCCACTGGAGAGGGACCCACTGTAAGATACAGTACATGATACAGAATCCGCATACCCTAAAGCGCAACCATCGCAGGGCTCAAAAGAAACGAACGCCCTGAAATCTAAAGGTTTCTTGTTCCGAAAACAGCAGAAGAATTGATGAATTCGCCTGGATACGAGATCTGATCATCGATCAGGCATAGAATCCATTCAGAGCACAGAGGGGAGGGCGTTTTTCAATTATCGCCCAGGAATGGATTTTCCTGACGCCCCGGGGGAGGGGTGGGAGCGCGGTCTTATTGTACGCCTGTGCAATCGCTTCTACGCCTTCCCAGCACCGCCATGAACACACCGCTATTCTCAAATGAATAATATAGGGGGAAATGTAATCAGAGGCAGCTGCAGCGGATATTTCCCCGGCCTGCGACTGTCTGGGCGTATGTTTTTCGGATGTTCCGTTACTTGGCGGCTCTGTAATCGGGCGAGTGTCATCGGGTGTGATGGAGCGAGGAGAGCCGGCTGATGGTAACAGCGCGAGATCCCTCTATCCCCCAGAGGGGGGCGGTGTGTAGAGGGGGGCCGCGGGCACGCCAGGCTCTGAACCTCAGGGACAAAGACATTCCACCGCTGCCGCTGGCACAAATACGCAGAATTACCGCGGTCAGCCATGCGAATCTCTGAGCAGCAACAGCACAGATGTCTAAAACCCAAATCCAAGCATGAGAAACATACATCCCCGATCCCATCCCAATACAAAGCCAACAGCTACACTAAAACATTCCTCCAATTACCTCCAATTCCCAGCACAACCTGCAGAGTCATGTGACCCAAACGTTGTGCCTGAGGCCTGAATCATAGGCAGATAACACAGAGCCCCCATTACGGTCAGGGACAATTGTATGTGCATTTAAAGGACACCTGAAGAGAGAGGGATATGGAGGCTGCAATATTTATCTCCTTTTAAACAATACCAGTTGCCTGGCTGTCCTGCTGATCTATGTGGCTGCAGTAGTGTCTGAATCACACACCTGAAACAAGCATGCAGCTAATTCAGTCACACTTCAGTCAGGAATACCTGATCTGCATGCTTGTTCAGGGGCTATGGCCAAGAGTATTAGAGGCAGAGGATCAGCAGGGCAGCCAGGCAATGTGCATTGTCTAAAGCAGAGTTCCCCAACCCTGTCCTCAAGGCCCACCAACAGTACATGTTTTGTAGAAAACCACAAACATTCACAGGTGAGGTAATTAGTGTCTCAGCAGAGCTGATTAACTACCTCTGTGGATTTCCACAAAACATGCACTGTTGGTGGGCCTTGAGGACAGGGTTGGGGAACACTGGTCTAAAGGACAACTGAAGAGAGAGGTATATGGAGGCTGCCATATGTATTCCCTTTTAATCAATACCAGTTGCCTGGCAGCCTTGCTGACCCTCTGCCTCTAATACTTTTAGCCATAGCCCCTGAACAAGCATGCAGCAGATCAGACGTTTCTGACATTATTGTTAGATCTGACAAGATTAGCTGCATGCTTGTTTCTGGTGTAATTCAGACACTACTGCAGCCAAATAGACCAACAGGGCTGCCAGGCAACTGGTATTGTTTAACAGGAATTACATATGGCAGCCTCCATATCACTCTCACTTCAGGTGAGATGTTTTACCAATCGACAAATGATCTGAGCTAAATAATCGGATTGGCTGTTAAATCAGAACTGAATGCTATTCTTGACCAATCGAAACAGTCAGATTTTGAATCCTCGATCAGTTGCTGTGACCTGACGGAAAATGTGGGCTGAAAATACATTCATTGTTTTGTGGATGCGACAACATTTGATTGCGATGTTTGGGCACAAGACAAGAGATGAACCTTCAGAATAAAGACACAGAAACTAAAGGCAGCCATACATCTAGCAATGATGGGCAGATTCGACCAAGAGACAAATCTCTCTCTGATCGAATCTGATGAGAGAGATCTCTCGGCTGCCCATACACCACAGGCCGATTCCCATTAAATTACAGCATGAATTAGGAATCAGTTCAGTCCGCCACATCTGCTGCCTTGCCGGCCCCCCTAATGTATAAATGTGCACACTGTATGTCACACTGAACTGCCCTCAGCCAATTAGTGAGGAGCAGGAATATGGGAGGGGAGATAACAGGCTTCCCTCTCCCCGGCAATGTACCAGAATAGAGCCACGCTGACTGAGATAAGATTCATTACAGCAGACACATGCTGATTATATTGGAATGCTGATGGCCCATACTCACGGGCAGCAAAAGTGGCCTGTCGCCAGCACACGTGAGCGTGTGGGAGACAGGCCGGCGACAGCTCCTCGCCAGGTCCCTCCGCGTACACACGCGGAAGAGGGACCAGCGGCGCGACGGAAGCTGTCGCCGACGTTCCTCCTCCCCCCGCCGGAAGCTCTGTGTACCTCAATGGAGGTTGCTGTCGCTAGTCCGCGTACTCACGCGGACTAGCGACAGCTGCGGCGGCGACTGTCGCCAGGCGATTGAACATTTCAATCGCCTGGCGACATCAGCGACGGGCGACAGTTCGGGGTGCGCTCCCGTTCCGGGCGACAGTTCGGGGTGCGCGCGCTGTTCAACGGCCCATACTCACGGGCGACCTGTCGCCGCAACACGCGTGTGCCGCGAGTTGCGGCGACAATTGTCCCTCGTGAGTATGGGCCATTACAATGCAGGGTCAGGATGTAGACTACATAATAAGAGGATGTAGACTACATAATAAACACAGAGCAGTGGGTAAATGGAATTTGCTTTTGTGGTTGACAATCCCGCTTTAACATGTCTGTTTATCCGTTGGCTTCCGATCAAATAACAAGGTGGCCATACAACTAGAGATGATGGGCAGATTCGACCAAGAGACAAATTTCTCTCTAATATAATCTGATAAGAGAGAGATCTGTCGGCTGACCATACACCGCAGGCCAATTCCCGATCGATTCCTTGCTGAAATTGATCAGGTATGGGCCTTGTGACCAGGGACGGATCTAGACCAAGTTGCCCCAAGCTGCGCCTGGGGCAAGGTCAGGTTTTGGCGCCTAAACTGCCATTCCCCATCCACATTTTGCCGCCTTTTTAAAAATTTAACAAACTGCGCCTGGGGCAAGAGACCCGCTTGCCCCCCCTAGATCCGTCCCTGCTTGTGACGCCACATCCGGCTGCCCTGCCGCTGTCCCCATAATGCTATATATCCCCCCCCCCCCCCGTGCAAGTGATACATTACCTGACCATGGCCTCCGCTTGTCCTCCGCTGACTCCAAGAGCACACTGTTCTCCATACAAGTGCGCCACGTGGTTGCCTAGTAACATGGCCACGTATGATGTCAGACGTCACACACACGTGTCCTTTACTAGGGAACCACGTGGGGCACGTATATAGAAAACCGAGTGCTCTTGGAGTCAGTGGAGGACAGGTAATGTATCACTTGCACTGGGGGGACATTTAACATTAGAGGGACAGCGCCGGGGGGTTTGTTGCATTCGTTGTTCTTCCCGATATCGCCCGCTGTTACCGCCGCTCACCTGTTAGAGCAAGTCGGCCCTACATCTTGCAGCATGTGTGACCGACTAATGCGACCAATTTCGGCCTGAAATTGGTTGCATTGTCGGTCGGGCATCTACTTGGCGGCACCGATTTTCATCCGATTATAATAATGGAATCGGATGGTTGATCGGTGCTAAGTTGCCTGGTGTATGGCTACCTTAACCTTTTTACTGTTGGGCAGCACAGTGGTGTAGTGGTTAGTGCTCTCGGCATGCAGCGCTGGGTCCCCGGTTCGAATCCCAGCCAGGTCAACATCTGCAAGGAGTTTGTATGTTCTCCCTGTGTCTGCGTGGGTTTCCTCCAGGCACTCCTGTTTTCTCCCACATCTCAAAAACATACAGATAAGTTAATTGGCTTCCCCCTAAAATTGGCCCTAGACTACGATAAATATACTACACAATACATACATAGACATAAGACTATGGTAGGGACTAGATTGTAAACCCCTCTGAGGGACAGTCAGTTACAAGACAATATACTCTGTACAGCGCTGCTTAAAGGGAACCTAAACTGAGAGGGATATGGATGTTTCCTTTTAAACAATACCAGTTGCCTGGCAGTCCTGCTGATCTCTCTGGCTGCAGTACTGGCTGAATCACACACCTGAAACAAGCATGCAGCTAATCCAGTCTGACTTCAGTCAGAGCACCTGATCTGCTGCATGCTTGTTGAGGGGCTGTGGCTAAAAGCATTAGAGACACAGGATCAGCAGGAAAGTCAGGCAACTGGGATTATTTTAAAAGGAAAAATCCATATCCTTCTCAGTTTAGGTTCCCTTTAATATGTCGGCACTATATAAATACTTAAATAAATAATAAATATGTGGGTACCCAGCCTATGACTTACATGTGTGTGTTTACTTGTATTTTCAATGTTACAATTTCCTGTAACAGAGGTCCTCTTACACGTTAGCTCTTTGTCCTGTCAACTGGCATGTGATTGGTGTCTCATGTTATCGTGGGTAAGAGGAGGAGGTTAGACCATAAAATAGTGAGGGATTGCTAAGGTGGAAACAGACAGGCCTGTTTGTCAATCACACACTTCCTATATGAGGACCTTTATGTCTACGGCTTGCTTCAAATGTCATGGAATCCATTATCATCTTATCAGCCCTCCCCCCAGAGGAATGCAGCCCCCCTTTATAGAGGAATGCAGCCCAGACAAGCCCCCCTTTTATCACCTCTCTATAGCTGGCTGCCTCCCCCAACCTGAATTATTCATAAGAAGACCTCCTGACACCTTATCAATCCCAGAAGCCCACCCGACACTTCCTGCGCCTCCTGTACTGTCACAAACGCCTTTACCCATCAGTCACCGGGGCGCGGCGGTGACAGACGAGAGAGAAATCACAGCGCCACACGTGTGGAGGAGATTGTAGGTGCGTGGTAACTGAAGAGGATAGATCTCTGGTGTGAAGACTGACAGCTCAAATCAGAAAATATGACAGCTTCCACTCTGCCAGGCTTCTACGCCACAAATACATCTCCCCATATCCCTCAACACAGGCTGGGCAAAGGCTCAGGGAAATAACAAACTGATAAAGTAACCGACTCCCTCCAATAATGTACATCGCCACATATCCTCCTACACAGGCTAAGCAACGGTATAGGAAAATAACAAACTGATAATGTAACTGGCTCCCCCAAAAATGTCCATCTTGACATATTCCCCAACACTGGCTGAGCAAAGGCTCCGAAAAACAACTAACTGATAAGGTAAATGACTCCCTCTAAAATGTATATCTTCACATATCCCTAACCCAGGCTGTGCAAAGGAATAGGAAAATAACAAGCAGATAAGGAAACTGCCTCCCTCCATATCTCCCAACACAGGCTGAGCAAAGGTTCAGGAAAACAACAAACTGATAAAGTAAATGACTCCCTCCAAAAATGGACTTTTCTAATGAATGTGGTGAATTAATCATGGTGAGATCTATTGAAAATATGTGTGCAGTGTATGGGGGGTTCGATTGATCCGTTTGCCACATCGGGTGGCATTGGGTGGGCGTATGGCACCCTTAAAGGACAACTGTAATGAGAGGGATATGGAGGTTACCATATTTAAAACAATACCAGTTGCCTGGAATCGGATGGTCGGTCGCCAGATGTATGTCCACCTTTAGTGATACGGACGTGCTCTCCTGTGGCACTTAGCTGGCATAAGATAACTGTGGGTATCTAGAGAAGTAATCACCCATCCAGTGAACCCATCACTACTGAAGAGTTTATACAGCACATGGCATGCCAAAACTACAGTGGCACAGGTGGCAGGCCAACCGCAACCAAGTCAGGACGGTCCTCCAAGAGAACCCAGACAAATGTCATACTATATGCTGGTACATGCCGGTAGTATGTCACTTTATGACTGCTGTCTATACACTCTACCCCATGGCAACATGTCAGTCACATGTACACATGCCCTATACTGCCACCAAGGGGTAAACGAGATAACTGCGCCTAAGCTGGCACTACAATGGAACATAAAGAATTATTATCAGAAGTGGAGTCATCTGCTAGCTATGACTCACCAAGTAAAGTTGGCGCACTGACTTCACTGCTGAAAAACAAGACTATTCAGAGCAGCCAATCCCGGCACTGGGTGGCACATCGTGTGCATGCCGGCATTAAGGTATCAGATGGTGCGTAGGTATACTCTGGCAGGCAATTACTGGACACTGGCAGACTGCTTACACAGAAGTATTAATGGCCAGCATTAGTGCATGCGCTAAAACCACATTAAAGGAACGCTCCAGCGAAAAAAGTATGCAGTTAAAATCTGACAGAACCGACAGGTTTTAGACTAGTCCATCTCCTCATGATGGATTCTCAAGGGTTTCTTTTGATTTCAAAAGCATTTACAGACTGGCGGTTTAACTGCCAAAATAGTAAGATACCAGCCAGCCTCCCTACTCACTTGCACACTATTTTGGCAGTTAGACTTAGCAACTCCCGTTCAGGAAATGCTTTTGAAAACAAAGAAAACTAAAAAAAAACCATGAGGAGATGGATTAGTCCAAAACCTGTCAGTTCTGACCCATTATAGCTGCTTACATTTTTCACAGGAGTGGTCTTTTAATACAGAATAAAGTGAAGACCAGCTTAGACACAGGTTGGCATTTGATAACAGTGTATATGCAAGCACAAAATTAGTACAGTGGCAAGTTGAATCAGTGCAGTAAACGGTCAACCCCAAGCACTGAGTACATGAAGGTACCTTATCCTGGCATTAGGTTGGCACTTGATGACTGTATATGCTGTGGAATTAAGTTGGCACATGATGACTGTATATACGCTGGCCTAAATATTTGGGCACCAAGGCACTGGTTATACAGGTTCCTGCAATCTTGGCACCATGGCGGCTGATATCAGTAAGCTGGCACTACACTGGCAAGATATATCTCCTTCTAGCAGATGCCACTACCACCCTCATCAACTTGGCATCACGTTCGAAGAAAACAAAGGGTTAATCAGATATATCATATTATGTCAGGGAAGAAATAACTTAACAAGGCCCTGAGAACCCATATTTTCCTGATACCCAAGTGGCACTTGCTGACCGCATATGTAGGCATTTCATTAACATAAGATAAAGTGTTGTGTCATATGCAAGTCAAACTAGGTCAGCTGTTACTGGAAACCAAGATGCTGGCTGCATAGGAATACCCCTGTCGTGTACACGATGACTGCGTACACAATGGCACCATATCAGCACAGGTGCGTATCACGTTATGGCTGGCATCACTCAGAGGGTTGGCAATAATGGCTTTTCCCAGCTTGGCACTGGATTACTAAATGTGTTGGCATCTCATTGGCGTAACTTAAAAAGTCAAAACAGGTGCAAGCCATGCTAAATCAGCTGTCAATTGTACCAGCATGGCACACGGATGCTAGATCTGTCACCATTTAGAGCCCAGTGTACTAGGATGGCACACGGATGCCAGATCTGTCACCATTTAGAGCCCAGTGTACTAGCATGGCACACGGATGCCAGATGTGTCACCATTTAGAGCCCAGTGTACTAGGATGGCATATAAGGGCTGCACACATTAGCACAGGTACATCACACTAGGACAATAATCCAATACCAAGACTCCGGTAATACAGGTTATTTCAGCCCTGGCACCAATGTAGCAATACATGACAATGTATATATGGTGGCAGATATCTGTAAGATGATAATGCACTGAAAAATCCCCCCTCAGAACCAAGTCACTAACAACATAAGGTCAATCTCTCCTGGCACCATGACGGGGCCTACCTATAGGATGCCACTGGCACAGGATACCCCTTCCTAGCAGATGCCAGCAGTAGGCACGTTACTAGCGCAAGATAAAGTCATATTGAGGAAACCATTTCTCAGTATCGAGTCACTGGCTACACAGGGTCATGCTCTCCTGTCGCCATGGTGGCACATATCTGTAACCTGGCACATCATATCTCTTATAGCCGAGGCCAATACTACCCTCAACCATAATCCTGGCACCACGTGATGCAAGATAAAGACCTATTACAGAAACCATTACTCAGAACAAAGTCTATAGAGGTTGCCTATCTCCTGGCACTATGATGCCACCTGTCTAAATTATGCCCCATTGCAACAAAAGTCACCTACGCCTTAGAGACGGGGTCAACCTCTCCTGGCAGCAGACTGGTCACGTGGGTGGCAGATATCTTTGTGCCAATCCATGATGCCCTCCTCTTCCATATATTCATGGTTTCCCTCTCCTGGCATCTAGGGGGCACCAGTATATAAGCTGGTACAAGTTATATTAGGACAAAGATCCCAGTCAATGCTGTGCAGGGTCATCCTCTCCTGGCACCATGACAGCCCATGATGCCCCACCAAACCCCATCAGATGCCACCTCCTTTTATTCCTGGTTTTCCTCTCCTGGCATCTAGGTGGCACCAGTATATAAGGTCGTACAAGTTATATTAGGACCATCATAAGTCAGATTCAAGGCAATGACAGTAGATCGGTCAGGTGGGTGACAGGTGTCTATGTACCAACCCATGATGCCCTCTGCCCCCTCATACTCATGGCTTGCCTCTCCTGGCATGCAGGTGGCACCAGTATATAAGCTATACACCAACTTGCCATGCCCCCCCCCCCACCTTGTGCAGCTTCCACATGCCCCCCTCCCCCCATAGATGCCCCCCATCACACCCACCTTGTGCATCTCCCACATGCCCCCCCCCCATCACCCACCTTGTGTAGCCTCCACATGTCCCCCCCCCCCCATAGATGCCCCCCCCCCAATCACCCACCTTGTGCAGCTTCCACATGCCCCCTCTCCCGCCCCCCTAGATGCCCCCCCCCCCCCCCTATCACCCACCTTGTGCAGTTTCCACATGGCCCCTCTCCCCCCCCCCTAGATGCCCCCCCCCCTATCACCCACCTTGTGCAGTTTCCACATGGCCCCCAGCGCCTTGACCTCGTGGCTGCTGTGGCTGCCCTCCTCCAGGCACTGGTAGCAGACAGGCAGCTGGCAGGGCAGGCAGTACATGCTGTGGTTCTCCAGCTCATGCTCGGTGCAGGTGGAGATCTTGCGGGGACTGAGGCGTCGGCTGACCCGTCCCTGGGCGGGGGGCAGCAGGCGGTGCTTGGCGAGGGGGCCCCTAGGCGGGTGGCAGCGGAGGCGGCAGGGCTCGCAGTAGAAGACATCGCATTGCTCGCACATGATGGTGGCCTCCTGCGGGCTCTTCTCGCACAGCTGGCACCGGAGGGCGGCCGCCTTGCTCTGCTGGTAGCGCTCGATCACCCCCTGCAGCACGCGGTTGGCGGGGAAGCCGCGGAGGCCGCGCTCGTCCAGCAGCAGCGAGCGGTGACACTGCGGGCAGGTCAGGCTCTGGCCGGGCGGCAGCGGCGCTGGTAGCAGGGCGCCGCAAGCAGGGGGCGCCGGAGGGGGGAACACCCGCACCCCGGTGGCGGGGGACTTCTGGCACGGGGTGGTGGGCGCGCTGCAGAAGCCCCCGTACGAGCCGTAGCCGCTGTCCGCCTCGCTGTACAGGCTCAGCTTGTCCAGGTCCAGGTAGTCATAGTCAGAGGAACGGCGGCTGTGCGGGGACTCCGGGGTGTGCACCAGGATGTTGCGGGCGCAGGCCAGGCACAGGCTGTGGGAGCAGGGCAGCAGCAGAGGCTCCCGGTACAGAGAGCCGCACACCGGGCATTTCAGCTCTTCCTCCATCTCTTCCATTCCCATCCGCCGTATGCCTCCTGCTACTGCTGCTGCTGCTGCTGCGGGGGAGAAGGAGCCACGCCCCCCGACACCAGGGACACTCCCCCCGACACCACAGGCTGCGCTGATAGGCTGGAGGAGAGGAGGATGCTGCGCAGCATCAGCATCACCGGGTACCATCATCAGCATCATCATAGCCATCCTCCTCCTCCATACAGCGTCACTCTGCAGGAGAAGAGCTTCTCATCACACAGCACCATCATTATCCTCCATACAGTGTCACCCTGCTGGAGAGCTTCTCCACTACTAGTCATGTCACTGACTGTCCTCAGAGGAGCTCACAATCTAATCATACCATAGTCATAGTCTAATGTCCTACCATATTATTATTATGTATGTATATCGCACTGACATCTTCTGCAGCGCATTACAGAGTACATAGTCATGTCACTGACTGGTCCTCAGAGGAGCTCACAATCTAATCCTACCATAGTCATAGTCTAATGTCCTACCATATTATTATTATGTATTTATATAGCATTGACATCTTCTGCAGCACCTTACAGAGTACATAGTTATGTCACTGACTGTCCTCAGAGGAGCTCACACTCTAATCCTACCATAGTCATACCCTAATGTCCTACCATACTATTATTATTATGTATTTATATAGCAGGGACATCTTCTGCAGCACATTACAGAGTACATAGTCATGTCACTGACTGTCCTCAGAGGGGCTCACAGTCTAATCCTACCATAGTCATAGTCTAATGTCCTACCATATTATTATTATGTATTTATATAGTAGTGACATCTTCTGCAGCACATTATAGAGTACATAGTCATGTCACTGACTGTCCTCAGAGGGGCTCACAGTCTAATCCTACCATAGTCATAGTCTAATGTCCTACCATATTATTATTATGTATTTATATAGCACTGACATCTTCTGCAGCACTGTACAGAGTACATAGTCATGTCACTGACTGTCCTCAGAGGAGCTCACACTCTAATCCTACCATAGTCATAGTCTAATGTCCTACCATATTATTATTATGTATTTATATAGCATTGACATCTTCTGCAGCACCTTACAGAGTACATAGTTATGTCACTGACTGTCCTAAGAGGAGCTCACACTCTAATCCTACCATAGTCATACCCTAATGTCCTACCATACTATTATTATTATGTATTTATATAGCAGGGACATCTTCTGCAGCACATTACAGAGTACATAGTCATGTCACTGACTGTCCTCAGAGGGGCTCACAGTCTAATCCTACCATAGTCATAGTCTAATGTCCTACCATATTATTATTATGTATTTATATAGCAGTGACATCTTCTGCAGCACATTACAGAGTACATAGTCATGTCACTGACTGTCCTCAGAGGGGCTCACAGTCTAATCCTACCATAGTCATAGTCTAATGTCCTACCATATTATTATTATGTATTTATATAGCACTGACATCTTCTGCAGCACTGTACAGAGTACATAGTCATGTCACTGACTGTCCTCAGAGGAGCTCACACTCTAATCCTACCATAGTCATAGCCTAATGTCCTACCATATTATTATTATGTATTTATATAGCACTGACATCTTCTGCAGCACATTACAGAGTACATAGTCATGTCACTGACTGTCCTCAGAGGAGCTCACACTCTAATCCTACAATAGTCATAGTCTAATGTCCCACCATATTATTATGTATGTATATCGCACTGACATCTTCTGCAGCACATTACAGAGTACATAGTCATGTCACTGACTGGTCTTCAGAGAAGCTCACAATCTAATCATACCATAGTCATAGTCTAATGTCCTACCATATTATTATTATGTATTTATATAGCATTGACATCTTCTGCAGCACCTTACAGAGTACATAGTCATGTCACTGACTGTCCTCAGAGGAGCTCACAATCTAATCCTACCATAGTCATAGCTTTATGTCCTACCATAATATTATTATGTATTTATATAGCACTGACATCTTCTGCAGCACTTTACAGAGTACATAGTCATGTCACCGACTGTCTTTAGAGGAGTTTACAATCTAATCCTACCATAGTCATAGTCTGATGTCCTACCATATTATTATTATTATGTATTTATATAGCACTGACATCTTCTGCAGCACTGTACAGAGTACATAGTCATGTCACTGACTGTTCTCAGAGGAGCTCACACTCTAATCCTACAATAGTCATAGTCTAATGTCCCACCATATTATTATGTATGTATATCGCACTGACATCTTCTGCAGCACATTACAGAGTACATAGTCATGTCACTGACTGGTCTTCAGAGAAGCTCACAATCTAATCATACCATAGTCATAGTCTAATGCCCTACCATATTATTATTATGTATTTATATAGCATTGACATCTTCTGCAGCACCTTACAGAGTACATAGTCATGTCACTGACTGTCCTCAGAGGAGCTCACAATCTAATCCTACCATAGTCATAGCTTTATGTCCTACCATAATATTATTATGTATTTATATAGCACTGACATCTTCTGCAGCACTTTACAGAGTACATAGTCATGTCACCGACTGTCTTTAGAGGAGTTTACAATCTAATCCTACCATAGTCATAGTCTGATGTCCTACCATATTATTATTATTATGTATTTATATAGCACTGACATCTTCTGCAGCACTGTACAGAGTACATAGTCATGTCACTGACTGTTCTCAGAGGAGCTCACACTCTAATCCTACCATAGTCATAGTCTAATGTCCTACCATATTATTATTATGTATTTATATAGCACTGACATCTTCTGCAGCACTTTACAGAGTACATACTGTAGTCATGTCACTGACTGTCCTCAGAGGAGCTCACAATCTAATCCTACCATAGCCATAGTCTAATGTCCTATCATATTATTATTATGTATTTATATAGCACTGACATCTTCTGCAGCACTGTACAGAGTACATAGTCATGTCACTGACTGCCCTCAGAGGAGCTCACAATCTAATCCTACCATAGTCATAGCCTAATGTCCTACCATATTATTATTATGTATTTATATAGCACTGACATCTTCTGCAGCACTTTACAGAGTACATAGTCATGTCACTGACTGTCCTCAGAGGAGCTCACAATCTAATCCTACCATAGTCATAGTCTAATGTCCTACCATATTATTATTATTATGTATTTGTATAGCACTGACATCTTCTGCAGCACTGTACAGAGTACATAGTCATGTCACTGACTGTCCTCAGAGGAGCTCACACTCTAATCCTACCATAGTCATAGTCTAATGTCCTACCATATTATTATTATGTATTTATATAGCACTGACATCTTCTGCAGCACATTACAGAGTACATAGTCATGTCACTGACTGTCCTCAGAGGAGCTCACACTCTAATCCTACCATAGTCATAGCCTAATGTCCTACCATATTATTATTATGTATTTATATAGCACTGACATCTTCTGCAGCACATTACAGAGTACATAGTCATGTCACTGACTGTCCTCAGAGGAGCTCACACTCTAATCCTACCATAGTCATAGTCTAATGTCCTACCATATTATTATTATGTATTTATATAGCACTGACATCTTCTGCAGCACATTACAGAGTACATAGTCATGTCACTGACTGTCCTCAGAGGAGCTCACACTCTAATCCTACCATAGTCATAGCCTAATGTCCTACCATATTATTATTATGTATTTATATAGCACTGACATCTTCTGCAGCACATTACAGAGTACATAGTCATGTCACTGACTGTCCTCAGAGGAGTTCACACTCTAATCCTACCATAGTCATAGCCTAATGTCCTACCATATTATTATCATCTCTTTATATGCAGTGCTGCCCATAATTATTCATACCCCTGGCAATTTTGACTTAAAGTTACTTTTATTAAACTAGCAAGTAATTTTTTGATGGGAAATGACACAGGTGTTTACCAAAAGATAACAAGACGATGTCAGAGATGGATTAAGATGTAACGGGGCCCTAGGCAAGGTAGTAGATTTGGGACCCTATTGTGGTCCTTTTGGTAACCTGAAGTGGAAAGAGGTCACAGAAGATCGCAGGTGGGCCCCTTGACACACACTAGGCCCAAAGGACCTGCATAGGTTGCCTGGTGGATGATCCTGCTCTGGACGATGTACAAGAGGCATTATTGTGGGGGGAAAAAATTCTCAGCTTTTATTTACATTTGAGCAAAAAGTGTCCAGTCCAAAATTATTCACACCCTTCTCAATAATCAATAAAAAAGCCTTTATTGGCTATTACAGCTATCAAGCACTTCCTGTAATTGCAGACCAGCTTTTTGCATGTCTCCACAGGTATTTTTGCCAATTCATCTTTAGCAGTGAGCTAAAGAGGGTCTTCTTGCTGCCCATTACCCTGATCTTTAGCTCCCTACACAGATTTTCAATTGGATTCAAGTAAGGACTCTGGCTGGGACACTCCAAAACGTTAATGTTGTTGTCTGCTAACTATTTCTTCACCACTTTTGCTGTGATTTTGGGTCATTGTCATGCTGAAATGTCCACTGGTGCCCAAGGCCAAGTTTCTCTGCAGGCAGCTTGATGATGTCATTCAGAATCCACCAGCATGTATGACAGTGGGGATGGTGCTCTTTGGGTTGAAGGCTTCTCCTTTTTACGCCAAATGAAGGAAACGTCATTGTGACCAAACAATTCAATTTTTGTTTCATCTGACACAACACAAGACCAGAAGTCTTCTTCTTTGTCCAGATGAGCATTTGCCAAGGCCAGGCAAGCTTTTGTGTGCCTTATCTGGAGAAGTGGTGTCCTCCTTGTTCTGCATCCGTGGAATCCAGCAGTGTGCAGTGTCTGTTGGATTGTCTGCCTTGAGACATTGCCACCAGCAGAGCCCAGATTCACCAGGATGGCCTTGGTGGTGATCCTTGGATTCTTTTTCACCTCTCTGTATCCTCCTGGCCAGCACAGGTGTCATTTTTGGCTTCTGACCACATCCTCTGAGATTTTCCACAGTGCAGGACATCTTGTATTTTTAATAATACTTTCCACTGTAGCCACTGGAACTTGAAAACATTTAGAAAGAGCCTTGTAGCCCTTTCCTGACTTGTGAGCAGCCACAGGTCCTCACTGAGCTCCTTTGTCTTAGCCATGACTGTCCACAAACCAACTGCAGAGAGCTGCTGTTTTTCACCTGTTGAGTTGATTAAAACAGCTGCTCCCAATTAATCAGGGTGATTAGGATGCTTTAGAGCAGCTTGGACTATTTGGAATGGTATAGAACTTTGGATTTTCCCGCACACTGTGACAGTTTGTGAAGGGTATGAATAATTTTGGACTGGACACTTTTTGCTCAAATATAAATAAAAGCTGAGAATTTTGTTCTCCACAATAATACCTCTTGTACATCGTCTTACTACCTTTGGGAGACGCCTATGTCATTTCCCATCAAAAAAATTACTTGCTGGCTGAATAAAAGTAACTTTATGTTAAAATTTGCCAGAGGCATGAATAATTATGGGCAGCACTGTAGCACTGACATCTTCTGCAGCGAACTATCTCTCCAGAGAGCTATCCACCACGCCACCGTGCTACCCAGAGCTTTATCATTATCCTCCATAGAGTATCACCCTAGAGGCCTTACATGGTTGCCTTCTGGGTCCCTGGTATGACGTAGGCTTACAATTGGCTGCAGGTAGAGGAAAAGGGGTTGGGCCACTGCACCTCCCCAAAGCAAACTGTCACTAGGTAGAAGGGAGAGTACTTCATCCTGGTCTCCCTCTGCTTGCCTTGGTGCCTCCTTCCAGACTGAATTGTGTTAAGGTCCATACACACGGGGTGCGGCCGTCGCCGCAACCACGTGGCACGCGCGTGTTGCGGCGACAGGCCCCGAACAGTCGCCCGTCGGAGCTGTCGCCAGGCGATTGACATGTTCAATCGCCGGCTACAGCTGTCGGCGCGACTTCGCCGGAACTGTCGCTAGTCCCGCGTGAGTACGCGGGCTAGCGACAGGAGACCTACGCGAATGAATGGAGCATCCGGCCGGGGGATGCTCCATTCACAAACAGCTTCCGCCGCCTTTCTGGCGAGACGTGTGGACAGCTGTCGCTCCCTGTTCGCGTGCGCGCATGCAACGGGGGACAATTGTCCCCCGTGAGTATGTAGTTTTGAAGAGGAGAACCCAGATCGTCGCGTACCATATCCATGTCAGCCATGGTGTCCAGACATAGAAGCTTGAGAAGAGCAGGTAGATGGCATTCAAACGGTCCGCTATCTCACTCTTTCCACCAAATCCATACGTTCTTCAGCTCCAGGAGGGCTTTCTGCAGTTTGTAGAATACAATTACTATATCTAGACCTGATGAACGCAGGAACTCTCGGGACATCTGTCCGTTACATTGGAGGAATGTCTGGTGATACGCCTGGCCTGGGTGTTTCTGTGCTCATTGGTAGATCCTGACATTCCCATCATGAGAGGTGGAGAACCTGGTCTCTGGTCTTCAAAATCAACATGAAATTGCTGAGAATTCCAACAGCTGTGTGAGTTACATGCCAAGTGCCGTAGCTAAGAAGCTGTGGGCCCCAGTGCAAGTTTTGCATTGGGGCCTCCAAGTATGCTATACATATCAATTGAGGTGCAAGGAAGGGGGGGGGGCACTGTGTCAATGATCACTACTATTCAAAGCATCTATAGAAGTGGTTATTACCACACAGCCCCAATAAAGAGCTAATACTGTGTTTGAGGGGAGGTCCCCTTTAGCCCAAGAGCCCTGATGCAGTCACTACCTCCGCACCCCCTATTGCTATGCCACTGTACATGCCAAAGTTCCAGCAGTGGCATAATTGGCTATATGGGTTGTACATTCTTTTGCTGGAGATATGGGCGTCCTCTGGTCATTCATATACAGTATACACAAATATACATTTCTCCCAGAGTAAAATGAACTACAGAATATATTACTGGTTTCAATGTCGCTGTCACTTATAATCAAGTGCAGTGAAAATCTGACAGATCTGTCAGGTTTTGGACTTGTCCATCTTCTCATGAGGGATTCCCTGTTTTTTTTTATTTACAAAAGCCCTTACTGAACTTCAGTTGCTGCATCCAGTTGCTGTAATAGTGTGCAATCGAGTAGGGAAGCTGGCTGATATCTTTGTATAGGTCCTTTCCAGCAAGTGCTTTTTTAAAGAATTAAGGTAATACTGGGAATCCCCCATGAGGAGATGGACTAGTCGAAAATCTGATCTGTCAGCTCTTTACTACCTAATGTAAGTGACAGCAACATAAGAAAAAAGGTACTCTATAGTGCAATTTACTCTCTGAGCAATGTATATTTTATACGTATATATTTAACATTTTGCAATTTTTCCCATTAGTTATCCATTAACTTAAGATAAAGTGTGAGTGAGCTGTTTTTTAAAAATGGAGCATTTCAGGCGATCCCGACTTGACCTAAAATGATCTTGTTTAACAGAGTGCAGCAGAAACAACCCATCCTCCTTCTGATAGGAAAATAAGAAACGGATATAAGTGCGCTGAGTGTCTGCTGAACTCTGGCAGATGAGGTCACACACCTTTCCTTCTATCCTCCGAAAACGTTATGAATTCCTTGCCTCAGAGCGTTGCCATAATTATGGATCTCCAGACATCTGGGGCCGCCTGTAAAGGTCAGAGCTGTAAAGGAGCAGCTTAAAGCTGCCATTTTCCATCGCAGAGGAAATTATTCACATCTCTGGGTTCACCAACTCAAACTGTCCATCAAGACAGAGGAAGGACCGGACTGACCTCAGGGGCATAACATAGAAGGAACATATTATCAGGGCTTCCACAATCCACATCTGACTGTGAGCAAAGCTGAAATATGATGCAGCTATTATTGCATTACTTACTTGTTGACAGGGGCGTAGCAATAGGGGTTGCAGAGGTAGCGACCGCATTGGGGCCCTTGAGCCAGAGGGACCCTGAAGGGCCCTCCTTCAACTGCATTATTAGCTCTCTATTGGTCCTGTGCTCATAATAATCACTTCTATAGATACTTTGAATATTGGTAATCATTAACAAACTGTTCCCCATCCCCTTCTTGCACCTGTGACACTGTAGTTGCCATTGGTAGATTTTGGTGTGCCGTATCAATTGTCATATATAGAGTGCTTGGGGGGCCCCATGCAAAACTTGCATCGGGGCCCACAGCTCCTCAGCTACGCCACTGCTTGTTGATAAAATTATTTTATGGCTCCAGCAGTGGAACTGTAACTAACAGGTGCCATTAGGCCCAGATAGCTGGAGGACTTGCGGGTCTCCTGTCGGGTTATCTGAAAACCCCCAAAATATTGAGCTCTTTTTGCATGTCCCCTGCTGCCTCCCATACATCTCCACCTGTGTGCTCTCTGTTACTTTCCCCCCTGTCCTCAGCTGCCCCATCTATTCACCTCCTCCTGTGCGCCCTCTGCTACTCCCCCATTCACCTCCACCTGTGTGCCCTCTGTTACTTCCCCCCTGCCCTCAGCTGCCCCATCTACTCAGCTCCTCCTGTGCACCCTCTGCTACTCCCCATTTCAGCTCCTCCTGTGTGCCCTCTGCTACTCCCCCATTCAGCTCCTCCTGTGCACCCTCTGCTACTCCCCATTTCAGCTCCTCCTGTGTGCCCTCTGCTACTCCCCCATTCAGCTCCTCCTGTGTGCCCTCTGCTACTCCCCATTTCAGCTCCTCCTGTGTGCCCTCTGCTACTCCCCCATTCAGCTCCTCCTGTGTGCCCTCTGCTACTCCCCATTTCAGCTCCTCCTGTGTGCCCTCTGCTACTTCCCCGTTTCAGCTCCTCCTGTGTGCCCTCTGCTACTCCCCCATTTAGCTCCTCCTGTGTGCCCTCTGCTACTTCTCCATCACCCCTTCTTCCAACTCCCCTGTGCGCTCTCTGCCACTCCCCCATTTACCTCTCCCTGTGTACCCTTTGCTGTCCCATACATTCACCACTTCCTGTGTGCCTTCTGCTACTCCCCCAATCACCACTTCCTGTGTGCCTTCTGCTACTCCCCCATTCACCACTTCCTGTGTGCCTTTTGCTACTCCCCCATTTACCTCTCCCTGTGTTCTCTGCTTCTTCCTCCATCCACTACTTCCTGTGTGCCCCTGTTGCTTCCCATTCACCTCTTCCTGTGAATACACAATTGCTTCTTCCCCACACTCCTTCTCCTTTTTGGTTTCTTGCTGCTCCTCTCAATTCACCATAGAAAAACAAAGAAATATTACAATGTGCAGTCACACAGGTGCAGTGAACAGGTATGCAGTGACTGGTATCATACAATGTGCAGCTGTCACACACACACACACAGGTACCATGAACAGGTACAGTGACTGGTGGTATTAAATATCACACTGCAGGCGCTCACGTAGGTAGGTGGGTGCACTGAACAACAGGTATATGCAGTGCTGCTGGTGCTAGGTGTTAAAAATGTGCACCTGTCACACACACACAGGTACCGTGAACAGGTGCAATGACTGGTGGTATTAACAATGCATGTGCGCTCACGTAGGTAGGTAGGTAGGTAGGTGCACTGAACAGTGAACAGGTGCAGTGATTGGGATGGGATTACAAATCTGCAGCTGCCTGTCGCACACACAGGTAGTCACTGAATGTGCTGGGCCTGGCAGTGGCATAGTAGGAATTACCCCAAAGGCCAGCTGCGACTGACTGACAGGGCTGCATATAATGCAAGTGGGACACACACACAAAAAAAAATAGATTACAAGAACAAGATTAGCTCTCAAAAGAGCTGTTGAGGGGTGCTTTTTTAGCAATAAGAATCAGCAAGGAGCAAGCTAACAAGCCTGCAAGAGCCTAACTAAGCTTTCCCTATGAGAGTCTGCTGCAGCGCTCCCTTCTCTAATTAATGCAGGCACATGAGTGAGTAAAATGCCTGACTTTTATAAGGGGGGGGGGGGGGGGCAGGGCCTCCAGGAGGGAGTGTAGCCTGATTGGCTACCCTGTGCCTGCTGACTGTCAAGTAGAGGGTCAAAGTTGACCCAAATGATGTAGTATAGGAGGCGGGCCAAACCGCCATAACCACCGAAGTTCGCGCAAATAAGTTTGTGGTCGAACCGTTCGGCCATCTCTACTTAAGTGTCCCTCTTTTTCATCTCAAAAAGTTGGGGGTATATATTGGTACAATCATCTACATATTATTTCAGAATATCACATTAGCAGAACTTGCATGGCAGAAATGCAGCAGATTGGATGTTTGGGAAGGTGCTCTTGCCTGTTCTCACTCCCCTCCGTATGCAAGTTGGAGAGGAGTGACCCTATTCCAGTTGGAGTGGAGTGACTGTATGCCAGTTGGAATTTATTGACCTTATGCCAGTTGGAGAGGAGTGACCGTACGCCAGTTGGAGTGGAGTGACCATATGCCAGTTGGAGTGGAGTGACAGTATGCCAGTTGGAGTGGAGTGACCATATGCCAGTTGGAGTGGAGTGACCGTATGCCAGTTGAAGTGGAGTGACCGTATGCCAGTTGGAGTGGAGTGACCGTATGCCAGTTGGAGTGGAGTGACCGTATGCCAGTTGAAGTGGAGTGACCGTATGCCAGTTGGAGTGGAGTGACCGTATGCCAGTTGGAGTGGAGTGACCGTATGCCAGTTGGAGTGGAGTGACCGTATGCCAGTTGGAGAGGAGTGACCATATGCCAGTTAGACGGCAACAGAGCATTGTGGGAGATTTAATAGCCCATATTGTTTCCTGGATGTAGCGGTGCTGTTGTCTGGTTACAAGGCACATGCCGGTAATTATTTTAAAGCACTTAGTAATGTTGGTCTGCTGATAAAATGGGACAACGTAATGACCCGTGTGAAGTCTATGCCTTGCATTTATCCCGGCAGTTAATGGTTATGGCCCTTTCTGCGGAGCTCCTAATTGCAAAGCTGGAAGTCTCTCCCAGGGACAATGACTCCGGCCTGATGGAGCCAAAGGTTAATATGTTTATCTATAAACATCTATAAAAAACAAGTGTGGTTACGACGCTATCAGGCAGCTCAGATTTAATCATCACTCTCTGCCCCGCGGTGTGGCTCTGACCTTCGGTTATATGAATACTCTGCACCCTTCAGTCTAACGGGGGCGCTATAGTGAGGTTCTGGGCATGTAACAGGCAGAGCTACCATAGGAAAAAATGGGCAATTGCCCCTGGGCCCCAGAGCCTGTAGGGGCCCCCAAGTTGTCCCTCCCCATCTTAACTGTTGCTCCCCAGGGACTCTGCAAAGTCTGTTAAGTTGGGAGGTGATTGGGGGAGTTTCAGCAGCCAGCTCAGGGGCCCAGGAGGGAAATTTGGCTGCAACAAAGGGCCTCTAATGATGCTTTTTGGTCAGGGGGTGTCTGTTGGGGGCCCCCAGGCTAATTTTGCCCTAGGGTCCAATTGTTACTTGAACCGGCCCTGGTAACAGGTAGTACTGCTGTCTACTGAGCAGCCTTTCTGCCTCATTGAATACAATAGATAGTAGTACTTAAGCGCTCACGTGTATATATTAAATACAACTGGTAGGTAGAATATGGTGGACCAACACCATCGAGTCATAAATGAGTCCTTGGTGGTGGAGCGCTATGCTGCTATCGTGACACTGCTTTACTAAATGCAATAAAAGTTGTGTGTTAAGCGCTCAAATCAGTCCTTCAAGTTCTGGACGTGTGATTCACCAGTTAGAAGTTAGAATTCCCCCCTTATTCACCCGACTCTCCGGATCCGTTGGCCTACATGGGCCCAACTGCGCCTCAGGGATGTAGGGCACCCTCTGTCTCTCCGGCATCCAGCTGGGCTATCCTCTGTCCAAACGTCCTCGTCTTTAGTGGGACATGTTACCTCCAGAACAAATATGCTATCATGGCGTAAATGTGTATAAAAAACATTTTATTAGAACTGTAATCATAAAAACCGCAATCATAAAAAGTTTTGTCTCAAAGTTTTTACAACAAACACATTCATTTCCACCATCTGGGTATGCAGGCTAACTAGCGGCTTGGCTCTCACAGCTGTTAGAGCACTTGCCGTTACGCTAAAAGAGCAGGTATGTTAGGCTGTTAATGCCTTTCTCTGCCCCAATAGGACGCGTGCAAGCTATTTGGAGCGCAGGCAGGACGCGGAATTATGGGTAACTAACCCCTTATGTCCCCGACACACACCTGAGCTAATTGTCAGCCTCCATATCCCGCTCACTTCAGTGTCCTTTAAAGGAGTCATCAGGCAATATAACATACTCCTGATTTACTTACCCGGGGTTTCCTCCAGGCCCTTGCAGCTGACATGTCCCACGCTGACAGCTCCACTCCCAGTCGCTGGCCCGGGGTCCCCGCACGGCGCAGAGGACGACCTCGAGGAGACTGATGACAGATCTCCTGCAAAACCCCGCCCCAGGACTTCATGCCAATTGGCGTTGAGCGGTTGGCAAGTGGTTAAATCATGGGGATTTGCCATACAGTAACCACACTGCGAGATTGCACAGAGCCTGCGGCCAGTAGAGGATGCTGTTAAAGGACAACTCCAGCGAAAAAAGTAAACAGTTACAATCTGACAGGTTTTGGGCCAGTCCATCTCCTCATGGGAGATTCTCAGAGTTTTCTTGGTTTTCAAAAGCGTTTCCACCACCACAGTTGCGACAAAATAATGTGCAAGTAGGCAGGCTGGCTGGTATCTTACTATTTTGACAGTTTAACTGCCGTTCAAAATACTTTTGAAAACATTTCCAGTCGAAATCGATCAAAACAATTGATCCGGCATGCTGGAAATATGACCATCGGATCCCCCGGCCGGTCTCCCCCCTGGTGTAATGTGTAGCCCCCATACCCGTGGTGAGTGTTGCAGTATAGTATTTGACCCCCGGGCCGCACCGCACAGCTGCTGACAATCTCTCGTCTGAAAGCGGCCTTTTAACCTCTTGACGACCAGCTAACGCCGATTGGCGTAAACTGGTCATCTGCGGGTTTCCATGGAAACGGCCGCTTGTTCAAGCGGCCTTTCCATGTCAGTTCACGGAGGGTGTCTCCGTGAACAGCCCGAGAGCCGCCGATCGCGGCTCGCTGGCAAAATGTAAACACGCAGGGAAGAAATCCCCACTGTTTACATCATACAGCGCTGCTGCGCAGCAGCGCCATAAGGCAGATCGGCGATCCCCGGCCTCTGATTGGCCAGGGAATGGCCGTCATTTGATAGGCTGAAGCCTATCCTACAATGCGCAAGACGGAAATCCGTCCTGCGCAGCTCGGAGAGGGAGGGAGGAGAACGGAGCGCCGAAAACACTGCGGAGGCGGGCTTTGAAGAGCCCCCCCCGCAAAGCGCAGAGAGCCGGCGGCGATCAGACCCCCCCAGCAGGACATCCCCCTAGTGGGGAAAAAAGGGGGTAAGTCTGATCGCCCTGGCTAAAACCTGATCTGTGCTGCGGGCTGGAGAGCCTACGCAGCACAGATCAGACCGAAATCCACTGGTCGGCAAGTGGTTAAGGGAACCTAAACTGAGAAGGATATGGATTTTTCCTATTAAAATAATACCAGTTGCCTGAATCGCCTGCTGATCCTGTGTCTCTAATACTTTTAGTCACAGCCCCTGAACAAGCATGGAGATCAGGTGCTCTGACTGAAGTCAGACTGGATTAGCTGCATGCTTGTTTCAGGTGTGTGATTCAGCCAATACTGCAGCCAAAGAGATCATCAGGGCTGCCGGGCAACTGGTATTGTTGCTGCAGCATGTTTTTAGATTTCTGAGGCGTTTCTGCCTCAATGTTAAGTAGGAAAAACGCAAAATGCTGTGAAAAACGCTTTATCAGAGCGGTTTTCCAGGCGTTTTTGTTACAGAAGCTGTTCAGTAACAGCTTTACTGTAACAATATATGAAATCTGCTACACAAAAACGCTCCAAAAAATGCTAGGCGTGCTTAGAAAACCTCTCTGCACATGCCTAGAATCGCTCCGAAATCAGCTCCGAAAACCTCTAGTGTTTTGCGGATCTGCTAGCGGTTTTTGGTGTGCACTGGGCCTGACACAGGAAATCTGGAGTTTCTTTTGGCGTGAAGAGGTGGATTTCCTCTGACTTTTACAATACTGAGCTGATTGCCCATAATTAGCATATGTACAGCGAGTCGGTCCGCCTACAGCCGCGGTTCCTCTGAGATGGAGGAACATTAACCCGCCCTCAATGCCACTGCGTGAAATATAATTCCTACTCGCTGGAAATATAAAGGCCTGGGTAATGTACCGTTATCGCCGTGAAGATTCCTGTACCGTCTAAATCACGCTCCCTCGTCTAGCAGATGTCTGACAGATGTTCATGTGTCACTTCGCATTTCCTGGAAAAAATTCCCCAGTGAAAGATACTTTCAAACCAAGCTCAATTATAATACACAATAGAGTTCTTCTAATTGCTTCTTACATGTAAATGGCTCGGCTATGAAGAAAAGGCAGTGCGGTTAAAGGATCAGTGCGCTTATAAACAAAAGTGGGCTCATAAGGCCGTATTTTAGAAGAGAATAAAAATCGAGTACTACATGTATAGGCCACAGGATGTGAAGGTGGGAGGAGCTGAAATCTCACCTGTTGAGTAAGAAGGCCACCGGGCAGCAGGAGAGGAGGACACAGCGGAGCTCACTGAAGCTGGGCCTCTCTAGCCTTGGCTAAAAGCAGCTATACTTAGGGCCTGATTCACAAAGCGGTGCTAACAGTTAGCACGCTGGTGAAAAGCCCTTTATCATGCCTAAACTCAGTTTAGGCATGATAAGTTTAGGTGTGATAAGTTTAGGTGTGATAAGTTTAGGCATGATAAGTTTAGGCATGCTAAGTTTAAGCGCCAACTGCGTTAGCACCGCAGTGCACAGCTGATCAAAAGTTTTACGCTAGCAAAGACTGGTGCACTTTGTATAAAGTTTAATGGCGCTGCTTTGCGTGCGGGACTTTGCAAGCGATCTAAACTTATCTAAACTTAGCATGCCTAAACTTATCACACCTAAACTTATCACACCTAAACTTATCACGCCTAAACTGGCTTTTCACCAGCATGGTGCAATGGTTATCATGCCTAAAGTCTTTTAGGCATGCTAACTGGGTTAGCACCGCTTTGTGAATCGAGCCCTTAGAGTATGACAGGTCCACTTTAAAGTACACCTGAAGTTAAAGAGGAATATGGGGGCTGACATATTTATTTCCATTTAAACAATGCACATTGCCTGGCTGTCCTGCTGTAAAAGGGATCCTGAGAACGGGGGGGGAGATGCAAAAAATGTATACATACCTGGGGCTTCATCCAGCCCCCTTCGGCCTGATCACTGGCGCAAGGCTCCCGTGAGTTTGGCCAGTCGGGGCTTACTGCGCATGTGCGGCCCCTGAACAAGCATGCAGCAGATCAGGTGCTCTGACTGAAGTCAGACTGGATTAGCTGCATGCTTGTTTCAGGTGTGTGATTCAGCCACTACTGCAGCCAAAGAGATCAGCAGGACTGCCAGGCAACTGACATTGTTTAAAAAGAAATACATATTGTATCCCTCTAACCCCATGTTTCCTTTAAAGGGAACCAGAGATGAAATAAAGAAAAGATTTTATACATACCTGGGGCTTCCTCCAGCCGCATACGCACGGATCGTTCCCATGACGCCGTCCTCCGCTGCCCGCAGCTACGAGAACCGGCTCCCCGCTCTGCCGTCAGTCGCGGTCGGTCTGACGTAAGAGAAGTGCGCTCTTTGCGTATCTCTGTAGCAGCCACTGGAGAGATACGTAGAGGGCGCACTTCTCCTGCGTAGCCCGGCTCCGATGACATCAGTGACGGGAGCCGGTTCTCGTAGCTGCAGGCAGCGGTGGACGGCGGCGTGGGAGCGATCCAGGTGGATGGGGCTGGAGGAAGCCCCAGGTATGTATAAAATCTTTTCTTTATTTCATCTCTGGTTCCCTTTAAGACCTGCCTGAAGCTGACATTTACTGGAAATTCACAGCAGTGCATTGTGTTTAGTAAAGTAAGCATTTGCCCATCTTGATTGCTCTGCTCTATAAAAGAAAAACCTTGCGGTGGTCCTCTGCCAAAGTGATACCAACCCCAACCCCAGGCACAGACTGGCACTCGTAACAAACAGCACAAGTCCTCAGAACTGGTGGGCCCCACATACTGCTGGGAACACACTGTGTGGGTCTGCAAGGGATTTTACTATTAGTTTGGGTCTCACATACTGTACATACCAGCTTACCAGGGGGTGCATGCCCTGTCCCCCAACAAAGCTCTGTGCCCACTGCTGCTGTGGAGAGCGGTTGTAGCTGTGAATGACTGTCTGAAAAGGTCTGTATGCAGTTTTTTCCCCTCAACCATAAAACAAGTACCTTTTTCATGTACTTTCTAAAATATAGCCTGCCCTGTAACTCCTATATACTTGCATATAAGGGGCTGATTCACAAAGCGGTGCTAACAGTTAGCACGCTGGTGAAAAGCCCTTTATCATGCCTAAACTCAGTTTAGGCATGATAAGTTTAGGGGCTCGATTCACAAAGCGGTGCTAACCCAGTTAGAGACTTTAGGCATGATAACCATTGCACCACTCTGGTGAAAAGCCAGTTTAGGTGTGATAAGTTTAGGCATGCTAAGTTTAGATAAGTTTAGATCACTTGCAAAGTCTCGCACGCAAAGCAGCGCCATTAAACTTTATACGAAGTGCACCAGTCTTTGCTAGCGTAAAACTTTTGATCAGCTGTGCACTGCGGTGCTAACGCAGTTGGCTCTTAAACTTATCACACCTAAACTTATCACACCTAAACTTATCATGCCTAAACTTATCACACCTAAACTTATCACACCTAAACTTAACATGCCTAAACTGAGTTTAGGCATGATAAAGGGCTTTTCACCAGGGTGCTAACTGTTAGCACCGCTTTGTGAATCGAGCCCCTAAACTTATCATGCCTAAACTGAGTTTAGGCATGATAAAGGGCTTTTCACCAGGGTGCTAACTGTTAGCACCGCTTTGTGAATCAGGCCCCAGGTGTGATAAGTTTAGGCATGATAAGTTTAGGCATGATAAGTTTAGGCGTGATAAGTTTAGGCGTGATAAGTTTAGGGGCTCGATTCACAAAGCGGTGCTAACCCAGTTAGCATGCCTAAAAGACTTTAGGCATGATAACCATTGCACCATGCTGGTGAAAAGCCAGTTTAGGTGTGATAAGTTTAGGCATGATAAGTTTAGGCATGATAAGTTTAGGCATGATAAGTTTAGATAAGTTTAGATCATGCGCAAAGTCCTGCACGCAAAGCAGCGCCATTAAATTTTATGCAAAGTGCACCAGACTTTGCTAGCGCAAAACTTTTGATCAGCTGTGCACTGCGGTGCTAACGCAGTTGGTGCTTAAACTTATCATGCCTAAACTTATCACACCTAAACTTATCATGCCTAAACTTATCACACCTAAACTTATCACACCTAAACTTATCATGCCTAAACTGAGTTTAGGCGTGATAAAGGGCTTTTCACCAGCGTGCTAACTGTTAGCACCGCTTTGTGAATCAAGCCCTAGGTGTGATAAGTTTAGGTGTGATAAGTTTAGGCGTGATAAGTTTAGGCATGATAAGTTTAGGCGTGATAAGTTTAGGTGTGATAAGTTTAGGCGTGATAAGTTTAGGTGTGATAAGTTTTTAGGCGTGATAAGTTTAAGCGCCAACTGCGTTAGCACCGCAGTGCACAGCTGATCAAAAGTTTTACGCTAGGAAAGTCTGGTGCACTTCACATAGAGTTTAATGGCGCTGCTTTGCGTGCGGGACTTTGCAAGCGATCTAAACTTATCTAAACTTATCATGCCTAAACTTATCACACCTAAACTTATCACACCTAAACTGGCTTTTCACCAGTGCGGTGCAATGGTTATCATGCCTAGGGCTCGATTCACAAAGCGGTGCAAAGTGTTTGCACGCCAGTGAAAAGCCCCTTATCACGCCTAAACTCACTTTAGGAATGATAAGAAGAAACTCGCACGAATTTTCCGCGCGCAACCGCGCACGCGCGCGCGCGCAGCGTCCCCGCTTCGCGCGAAGCTCCCATTAAACCCTATGGGACTTTGCGCGCGCACGTACGCGCGGAAACTTCGCGCGAGTTAGAGCCAAAATCGGTGATAACTCAGTGGTGCAAAGGTTATCACGCCTAAAGTCTTTTAGGCGTGATAACTGGGTTATCACCGCTTTGTGAATCGAGCCCCTAAAGTCTCTAACTGGGTTAGCACCGCTTTGTGAATCGAGCCCTTTAGGCGTGATAACCATTGCACCACGCTGGTGGAAAGCCCCTTATCACGCCTAAACTCAGTTTAGGCATGATAAGTTTAGGCATGATAAGTTTAGGCGTGATAAGTTTAGGCATGATAAGTTTAGATAAGTTTAGATCGCGCGCAAAGTCCCGCATGCAAAGCAGCGCCATTAAACTCTATGCGAAGTGCACCAGACTTTGCTAGCGCAAAACTTTTGATCAGCTGTGCACTGCGGTGCTAACCCAGTTGGTGCTTAAACTTATCATGCCTAAACTTATCATGCCTAAACTTATCACACCTAAACTTATCACGCCTAAACTTATCACGCCTAAACTTATCACGCCTAAACTTATCACACCTAAACTTATCACGCCTAAACTTATCACGCCTAAACTTATCACACCTAAACTTATCACACCTAGGGCTCGATTCACCAAGCGGTGCTAACCCAGTTATCACGCCTAAAGGACTTTAGGCGTGATGACCTCTTCACCACTGAGTTAGCACCGTTTTTGCCTGCACTTCGCGCGAAGTTATCGCGCGTAAAGTTTTGCGCGCGCACCCGCACAGGCGCGCGCGCAAAGTCCCATAGGGTTTAATGGGCGCATCGCGCGAAGTGCGGGGCGCTTCGCGCGCACGCACGCGGGAGCGCGCGCAAAACTTTACGCGCGGAAACTTCGCGCGAAGCCCTTCTTATCATGCCTAAAGTGACTTTAGGCGTGAAGAGGGCCTTTTCACCACGGTGCTAACACTTTGCACCGCTTGGTAAATCGAGCCCCTAGGGCTCGATTCACAAAGCGGTGCTAACCCAGTTAGCATGCCTAAAAGACTTTAGGCATGATAACCATTGCACCATGCTGGTGAAAAGCCAGTTTAGGCGTGATAAGTTTAGGTGTGATAAGTTTAGGCGTGATAAGGGGCTTTTCACCAGCATGCTAACTGTTAGCTCGCTTTTGTGAATCAGGCCCATAATTGGCTGCACAAAGCAGGATACATTGCAACGATGGAGGAGTAAACACCTGCAGTCATCAGCAAACTGCTGTCAACAGGGGATGGGTTAAATAATTTTTTTTTTATTATTTCTGTGCATAAATCAAGGTAAGAAACTTGAAATAATATCGGCGTTCTGTATAGATCTGAACTGAAGGGATTGTTTTAAAGAGAAGCTGAGGTGGTAATAAACTAATAAAAAAAAACCAGAAATGTACCTACAAAGAGAGAAGCCTTAGGATCTTTAGGACGTGGCAAGCTTCTGCAGGATCCCTCTTCTTTGGTAAGTGCAGAGCCGGATCATCCACAAGGCAACTTAGGCAGGTGCCTAGGGCCTGGAGAGAGCATAGGGGCCCAGTTTATGCTAACACCCAACACATCTTACCAAAAAAGCCAGGTGACCATCAAGGGTGGGCCCAAAGTACTTGCTTGCCTAGGGCACCATTTCACCTCAATCTGTCCCTGGGTAAGTGTCTGGGTTGTTTTTTTTTCATTTGTTTCATGCTGGTGATTTTCAAGCCTTTTGGCTTGTGGTGGTCAGCATGCTGCCCCCTGGTGGGTCCTGGCTAGCAGGGTTTCCTATCGGTGGCAAGCGACTGCAGATGGCACGGCAAAGGGTTAATACAAAGAATATTTAACATAAGAAAGCGCTAATAAGCTGAGCACTCATAAAGACAGAATCCCACACGATGCGGAGGAGGCACTGAGAGCGCTGCGGTGACACACACACAATGTCACTCGTCACCACCGCTGGTAATTATTACCCTGCTGCCAGATCTATAAATCACTCTCTATGAGGGAGGAAGGGGAAAGCTGTGTGACATAGGAGTGACAAGAGAGAGAGAGAGAGGGGGGGGGGGGGGAGAGAGAGAGAGAGAGAGAGAGAGGGGGGGGGGGGGGTGGGGGAGAGAGAGGGGGGGGGGGAGAGAGAGAGAGAGAGAGAGGGGGGGGGGGGAGAAGAGAGAGAGAGACAGAGGGGGGGAAGAGAGAGAGGGGGGGGGGGGGAGAGAGAGAGAGAGAGAGAGAGGGGGGGGGGGGGAGAAGAGAGAGAGAGACAGAGGGGGGGGAAGAGAGAGAGGGGGGGGGAGAGAGAGAGAGGGGGGGAGAGAGAGAGAGCGACAGAGGGAGATATATATATATATATTTATATATATATAGAGAGAGAGAGAGAGGGGGGAGGGGGATAGAGAGAGGGAGAGAGGGGTGGAGGGAGGGAGGAGAGAGAGAGGTGAGGGAAAGGGGGAGAGAGAGAGAGAGAGAGAGAGGGGAGGGGGGAGGGAAGGAGGGATAGAGGAGGGGGAGAGAGAGGGGGGAGGGGAGGGGGACATCTTTAGTAGTGGCAGGTGATCACTGCTGAATGCTCATATACTAAGCATTCCAAAGCCAGTACAAGGTATACCTGATATATCCCAGAATTCTGCATAGTAAACAGCCCAATATACAGCAGCATATAGCTAGAGGAGGTGTTTCTGATACTGAAACCAGGATAATTGCTATAAAAGGGAATTTTCCGAATAATTGACTGCATTCTACTATACTTCGTCACAGGTCCTCTTTAAAGTGTTTGACTGTCTCAGGAACATGACAGCACTTTTTTTATGTTTATTCAGCAACCCTATGGACAAATCTTCAACTATTGGACTTTGTTCCTGTTCCTTGTACTCAGAACTGTTTTATTCAGCTATACAGGAGTTTTATGACCTGTAATTAGTTATCAGTGAGTGTTCTGCTGCAGTCTGCCTGCCCTGACTGCACAGGAACTGTCATTTCTTAATTCTTAACCCATAAGGTGACCATTAATGATACAATCTTAATTGTACAATCTTATCAAACCTCTGTAGAAGAAGGGTAACTGAGCAAATAGAATTTGAATGGATACTTTAGGTATTCCTTTATATTACATACAAATGGTAAGATTGTACAATCACGATTGCTTCATTAATGGGCATATTTACACTGAGAAATGAGAAAAAAAAAGTATGCAGTTCTAAGTAGGACTGGGACTAAACATACACGTTTAATGTTACATGCCACTTCACGGTCCCTTTACAGGGAATCTGAAGGGAAAATAAACGTATGAGATAACAAATTCTATGTGTAGTACAGCCAAGAAATAGAACATTAGCAGCAAAGATAGGAGTCTCATATTGTTTCCAGTACAGGAAGAGTTAAGAAGCTTCGCTTGTTATCCATGCAAAAGAGCTTCTCTGAGCTCTCCTAATAATTTAGTCAGAGAGCAGTGCTGTTTTCTGAGGCACTTATACATCAAAGAAACAGTTAAAGACAACTTCAGATAAGCTTTTACTACAGGGAAGTTCAAAGGGTCATTAGCTCTGCTCTGTTTCATAGTTTAAAATGCAGAGTGTAGTTTTTAAACTGCATATATGATATAATGACACAAGGTTATATATAAATAACAAAAAAAAGCTATATAACTGAAAATAAAAGTATGAGACTCTTTTTCTTTGCTACTTTGAATTTTCTTTGTTCTATGAATTATCTTTACTACACATAAAATGCATTATATCATATATATATATATATATATATATATATATATATATATATATATATATATATATATATATATATATATATATATATATATATATATATATATATAGAGTGAGTTTATTTTTCGATTCAGTGTCACTTTAAGGAAATGAAATAGTCTTTAAAGCGAACCTTAAGTCACTTAAAAAAAATGAGATGAACTCACCTGGGGCTTCCCTCAGCCCCCAGCAGACGATCGGTGCCCTCGCAGCTCCGCTCCGATGTCCCAGGACCCGCCGGCGACGACTTCCGGTTTCGCCGTCACCGGCCGACAGGCATGGGAACGCGAGTGATTGTTCGCGTTCCCAGCCTGTATATCGCCCCCTATGCTGCTATTGCGGCCTCCTGGGAACGCGAACAATCACTCGCGTTCCCATGCCTGTCGGCCGGTGACGGCGAAACCGGAAGTCGTCGCCGGCGGGTCCTGGGACATCGGAGCGGAGCTGCGAGGGCACCGATCGTCTGCTGGGGGCTGAGGGAAGCCCCAGGTGAGTTCATCTCATTTTTTTTAAGTGACTTAAGGTTCGCTTTAACGTGATCCAGTCCAGTCCTGCACTAGCCCTTCCTCCTGTCTTCGTCACTGACCAATGACTGCCTGCTCTACCCCCATCTCCACTCCCTCCCTCGGTCAGTCTGAACCACTCCTTTTTAGTGAAATAACAAACAATAACAACAATACCATTTCTGTAGCCTTTGTTTCCCACAGGATTCAACGCGCTAAGGGTAGGCTCTCTCAGATTCAGTAATTGGTAGTAGGATGAAGTATCAACAACACAACAAAAGTTATATTTCTGCAAATGCCAAACTGAACAGGTGGGTTTTCAGTCTGGATTTAAACTCGTCCAGGGATAGAGCTGTCCTGATCTGTTGAGGTAAGGAGTTCCAAAACGTAGGAGCAGCATGACAGAAGGCTCTGGGACCAAAAGTTTCCAAGTGGACTCTGGGTATGACTAGATTATTAGAACCTGTGGATCTGAGAATGCAGGGATTGCTACGCAGCTGTAACATATCTTTCATGTATCCAGGGCCCAGATTATTCAGGGATTTAAATGTCAGTAGGCCGATCTTGAATAGGACCCTCCATTCTATAGGTAGCCAGTGAAGGGAGTGCAGGACTGGCGTTATGTGGCAGTGACGGGGTTGGTTGGTTACCAGTCTGGCAGCAGTATTCTGTATCAGCTGTAGGCGATACAAGTCCTTTTTTTAGAAGGCCGGTGTAGAAAAGGGAGTGGTCAAATAGTCATTCAGTGAGGATTGTCGAATCACGCTCTCAGTATAAAGCCACACCCCCTACTAGAGACTGACAACCACTGCAGGCTACCCGCCAGGGAGGCATAGCTGTGGACAGAGCAGCTGGAGTGGACCACACCCCTTGAATGTCCATGCGAATAGGGAGGCGTGGCTACAATGGAATGTTGAGGACTTGGGGTTGCAGACAGGTTGCTGGGGTCACTAAATTGTATTTTTTACTTTAAGAAAATGTTCCTTTTATTTTTTTATTTTTTTTATAAAACTGCTCTCATGCATTAGGTAATGTTCTGTTAAATGCATGAGGAGTGGGGCTTTCATTTTTAAAATGGTTTTGCTAGGTGGTCATTTCAGCCTGTGCTTCGTGACGTTTCTCTTTGAAGGGACACAGAAATGCTTTCAGAAGAAATATATGAAGGTGCTTTTTACCTTTCCGCATACAAAACAGGAAGAGGTTACTATAGTAACAAGATGACTTCACAATAGGATTAATTACCGGCACAGGCAGGTCTACGATGCACGACTCTCCTTCTGCTGCTCATGCTCAGTGTCTGGGTCATGTGATGGCATCAGTCATCCACGGGGAGCAGGACTGCCACACGATGCAGGAAAGGTGGGGCTAGAGTGACAGATGTCATTACTAAGCCCCCCAACACTCTATAATGTACAACACTCCTGTATCTCCCTTATCCGTCCTTATAATGCATGGAGAAGGATGGCACTTCCCAAATCATACGTGTTACTGATGCAGACACAAAGCCAACGTTTCAGTACACGCAGGTCCCTTCATCAGGACAAAACAGGTCTGTCAATTACATCAATGGGAGATCAGTTTGGGCAGCAAGTCTATACACTCGCCAGCAAGCCATGTGTCCAGTCTGGTTTGACAGATCTGTTTTTCCCTGAGGAAGGGAAATGCGTGTCCCGAAACATCAGCTTTATATCTATAATAATAAACATGTACTGTATAATGTGGGAGGTGCCAGCCTGTTAGAGTAGTGAGGATCTCACCTACTCTGAAGTCCTTCTACCTGCTCAGTCGACTCCAAGAGGAAAACTGGCAGAGCTGGGCTGAGAAGTCTCGTCAGTCGCTACCTAACAGGAGCAGACAAGTGCTGGGGTACAATCCAACTGTTGGTTGGCCTTGGAGACAGCAGTCAGGGCAGAGGATGGGCCACCAGGTGAAGGCCCCAAGTTCTCTACGTTATTGGAGCGGTCTCCTACAGGTGGCAGCTCCAACCAAAAAAGCAGCTTAAAGAAAACCTGAACTGAAAATAAAAGTCAAAATAAGCATACACAAGTCATACTTACCTTCCATGTAGTCTACTCCTCAGTGTCTTTTTCCTCTCCCGCGTCCTGTTTGTTCACTGTGATCAAGGGAATTTTCCGTCCTCCATTTTGAAAATGGCCAGTACCCCCTAACAGCTTCCTGGTCAGCACACAGTTAAACTGTAACATCGCCCACTTGAGCCATAGGGAAACAGACATTACCTGGTACATCAGTTTTCCTCTCAGCCATAACTGACAGCAACTGATATTTTACTGACAGCAACTGATATATTTCAGATCTGACAAAATATTGTCAGAACTGGAAGGGATTATTGTCAGAAGAAAATGGTGAGCTTCTGAGAGGAACTGATGGCAAGGTAACTCTGTAATGTTTATTTGAAGTTACCTCATGTGTTTATTTTAAATATTTTTACTCGGTACAGGTTCTCTTTAAGACCCTCCCAGCATACTCCAGCCTTAGTGGTGGTGGTGGTGGTGGTGGGGGGGGGGGGGGGGTGTCTTTTGGTAATGTTCTACTGGCCACACTTGGGGAGAATGGGGGAGGATGTAGGAACATGGCTAGGAAGTATTGGGGGGGAAAGGGGGGCTGTTGGTAATGTTCTACTGGCCACACTTGGAGAGAATGGGGGAAGATGTAATAACATGGCTGAGGAGTAGTGATGGTCATGTCTAGGAGAACTCATGGATCAGCTGATAGATTTGTAAGGTTCTGATTTGCTGTGATGACTTCCTGGTTTAACACATGATCAGGACCAGCAAATCAGAACCTTACAAATCTATCAGCTGATCGAACTGATCACATGCTTCTCCATTAGTTCTCCAAAGCAGGGCCATCCCTACTGAGAAGTAGGGGGGGGGGGGGGGGGGAGGCTGTTGGTAATGTTGTACTGGCAGCACTTGGGGAGAATGGGGGAAGATGTAGGATCCAAGGAAAGGGCCTCCATGGCACTATCGAGTGTAGTATGTCCCCATGTGTTGTAATCATGGTTACAGAGAGGGTAGTTTAAAGAGATGAAAGGACATCCTACAACCATCATTGCGGTTCCTATCGGCCATGCATAAAATCTAGCCAGAGAAACATAAAAGTCCTCATTTGGTATGTTCTGCTCACTGGTTGATGCACGTGGCTTTGGGGACTTAAACTTTGCTGGCCCCTACGTTTCCATTGTTACCATGGCAACCTGGATAGATTCTGGTCACGGCCTAGACTGCTGTGGGCGCGTTCGCACGGGAGTGCAGTCATGTGATGGATCTATAAGTTATTACATACAATAGTACAGTGTGTGTGTGTGTATACGCCTAGATATTAGTAGGACCGACATGAGAAACTTATACTGCCCTCCTTAAAGCTGATATTTACTAATAAGCAAAAACATTACACCCACCTGCCTGTATTGTGTAGAGGGGTGACACATTACACCAGCTGCCTGTATTGTGTAGAGGAGGGGTGACACATTACACCACCTGCCTGTATTGTGTAGATGAGGGGTGACACATTACACCAGCTGCCTGTATTGTGTAGAGGGGTGACACATTACACCAGCTGCCTGTATTGTGTAGAGGAGGGGTGACACATTACACCACCTGCCTGTATTGTGTAGATGAGGGGTGACACATTACACCAGCTGCCTGTATTGTGTAGAGGAGGGGTGACACATTACACCACCTGCCTGTATTGTGTAGAGGAGGAGTGACACATTACAACCACCTGCCTGTATTGTGTAGAGGAGGGGTGACACATTACACCACCTGCCTGTATTGTGTAGAGGAGGGGTGACACATTACACCACCTGCCTGTATTGTGTAGAGGAGGGGTGACACATTACAACCACCTGCCTGTATTGTGTAGAGGAGGGGTGACACATTACACCACCTGCCTGTATTGTGTAGAGGAGGGGTGACACATTACACCACCTGCCTGTATTGTGTAGAGGAGGGGTGACACATGACAACCACCTGCCTGTATTGTGTAGAGGAGGGGTGACACATTACACCACCTGCCTGTATTGTGTAGAGGATGGGTGACACATTACACCCACCTGCCTGTATTGTGTAGAGGAGGGGTGACACATTACAACCACCTGCCTGTATTGTGTAGAGGAGGGGTGACACATTACACCCACCTGCCTGTATTGTGCAGAGGAGGGGTGACACATTACAACCACCTGCCTGTATTGCGTAGAGGAGGGGTGACACATTACACCACCTGCCTGTATTGTGTAGAGGAGGGGTGACACATTACAACCACCTGCCTGTATTGTGTAGAGGAGGGGTGACACATTACACCACCTGCCTGTATTGTGTAGAGGATGGGTGACACATTACACCCACCTGCCTGTATTGTGTAGAGGAGGGGTGACACATTACAACCACCTGCCTGTATTGTGTAGAGGAGGGGTGACACATTACACCCACCTGCCTGTATTGTGCAGAGGAGGGGTGACACATTACAACCACCTGCCTGTATTGTGTAGAGGAGGGGTGACACATTACATCCACCTGCCTGTATTGTGTAGAGGAGGGGTGACACATTACAACCACCTGCCTGTATTGTGTAGAGGAGGGGTGACACATTACACCACATGCCTGTATTGTGTAGACGAGGGGTGACACATTACACCACCTGCCTGTATTGTGTAGAGGAGGGGTGACACTTTACACCACCTGCCTGTATTGTGTAGAGGAGGAGTGACACATTACAACCACCTGCCTGTATTGTGTAGAGGAGGGGTGACACATTACACCACCTGCCTGTATTGTGTGGAGGAGGGGTGACACATTACAACCACCTGCCTGTATTGTGTAGAGGAGGGGTGACACATTACACCAGCTGCCTGTATTGTGTAGAGGAGGAGTGACACATTACACCACCTGCCTGTATTGTGAAGAGGAGGGGTGACACATTACACCCACCTGCCTGTATTGTGTAGAGGAGGAGTGACACATTACACCACCTGCCTGTATTGTGTAGAGGAGGGGTGACACATTACACCACCTGCCTGTATTGTGTAGAGGAGGGGTGACACATTACACCACCTGCCTGTATTGTGTAGAGGAGGGGTGACACATTACAACCACCTGCCTGTATTGTGTAGAGGAGGGGTGACACATTACACCACCTGCCTGTATTGTGTAGAGGATGGGTGACACATTACACCCACCTGCCTGTATTGTGTAGAGGAGGGGTGACACATTACACCACCTGCCTGTATTGTGTAGAGGAGGGGTGACACATTACACCACCTGCCTGTATTGTGTAGAGGAGGAGTGACACATTACACCACCTGCCTGAGTGTATTGTGTAGAGGAGGGGTGACACATTACACCAGCTGCCTGTATTGTGTAGAGGAGGAGTGACACATTACACCACCTGCCTGTATTGTGTAGAGGAGGGGTGACACATTACACCCACCTGCCTGTATTGTGTAGAGGAGGAGTGACACATTACACCAGCTGCCTGTATTGTGTAGAGGAGGAGTGACACATTACACCACCTGCCTGTATTGTGTAGAGGAGGGGTGACACATTACAATCACCTGCCTGTATTGTGTAGAGGAGGGGTGACACATTACACCACCTGCCTGTATTGTGTAGAGGAGGGGTGACACATTACAACCACCTGCCTGTATTGTGTAGAGGAGGGGTGACACATTACACCACCTGCCTGTATTGTGTAGAGGAGGGGTGACACATTACAACCACCTGCCTGTATTGTGTAGAGGAGGGGTGACACATTACACCACCTGCCTGTATTGTGTAGAGGAGGGGTGACACATTACACCACCTGCCTGTATTGTGTAGAGGAGGGGTGACACATTACAACCACCTGCCTGTATTGTGTAGAGGAGGGGTGACACATTACACCACCTGCCTGTATTGTGTAGAGGATGGGTGACACATTACACCCACCTGCCTGTATTGTGTAGAGGAGGGGTGACACATTACAACCACCTGCCTGTATTGTGTAGAGGAGGGGTGACACATTACACCCACCTGCCTGTATTGTGCAGAGGAGGGGTGACACATTACAACCACCTGCCTGTATTGCGTAGAGGAGGGGTGACACATTACACCACCTGCCTGTATTGTGTAGAGGAGGGGTGACACATTACAACCTCCTGCCTGTATTGTGTAGAGGAGGGGTGACACATTACAACCACCTGCCTGTATTGTGTAGAGGAGGGGTGACACATTACAACCACCTGCCTGTATTGTGTAGAGGAGGGGGGACACATTACAACCACCTGCCTGTATTGTGTAGAGGAGGGGTGACACATTACACCACCTGCCTGTATTGTGTAGACGAGGGGTGACACATTACACCACCTGCCTGTATTGTGTAGAGGAGGGGTGACACATTACACCACCTGCCTGTATTGTGTAGACGAGGGGTGACACATTACACCACCTGCCTGTATTGTGTAGAGGAGGGGTGACACATTACAACCACCTGCCTGTATTGTGTAGAGGGGGGGTGACACATTACACCACCTGCCTGTATTGTGTAGAGGAGGAGTGACACATTACAACCACCTGCCTGTATTGTGTAGAGGAGGGGTGACACATTACACCACCTGCCTGTATTGTGTAGAGGAGGGGTGACACATTACACCACCTGCCTGTATTGTGTAGAGGAGGGGTGACACATTACAACCACCTGCCTGTATTGTGTAGAGGAGGGGTGACACATTACACCACCTGCCTGTATTGTGTAGAGGAGGGGTGACACATTACACCACCTGCCTGTATTGTGTAGAGGAGGGGTGACACATGACAACCACCTGCCTGTATTGTGTAGAGGAGGGGTGACACATTACACCACCTGCCTGTATTGTGTAGAGGATGGGTGACACATTACACCCACCTGCCTGTATTGTGTAGAGGAGGGGTGACACATTACAACCACCTGCCTGTATTGTGTAGAGGAGGGGTGACACATTAAACCCACCTGCCTGTATTGTGCAGAGGAGGGGTGACACATTACAACCACCTGCCTGTATTGCGTAGAGGAGGGGTGACACATTACACCACCTGCCTGTATTGTGTAGAGGAGGGGTGACACATTACAACCACCTGCCTGTATTGTGTAGAGGAGGGGTGACACATTACACCACCTGCCTGTATTGTGTAGAGGATGGGTGACACATTACACCCACCTGCCTGTATTGTGTAGAGGAGGGGTGACACATTACAACCACCTGCCTGTATTGTGTAGAGGAGGGGTGACACATTACACCCACCTGCCTGTATTGTGCAGAGGAGGGGTGACACATTACAACCACCTGCCTGTATTGTGTAGAGGAGGAGTGACACATTACACCACCTGCCTGAGTGTATTGTGTAGAGGAGGGGTGACACATTACACCAGCTGCCTGTATTGTGTAGAGGAGGAGTGACACATTACACCACCTGCCTGTATTGTGAAGAGGAGGGGTGACACATTACACCCACCTGCCTGTATTGTGTAAAGGAGGAGTGACACATTACACCACCTGCCTGTATTGTGTAGAGGAGGGGTGACACATTACACCACCTGCCTGTATTGTGTAGAGGAGGGGTGACACATTACACCACCTGCCTGTATTGTGTAGAGGAGGGGTGACACATTACAACCACCTGCCTGTATTGTGTAGAGGAGGGGTGACACATTACACCACCTGCCTGTATTGTGTAGAGGAGGGGTGACACATGACAACCACCTGCCTGTATTGTGTAGAGGAGGAGTGACACATTACACCACCTGCCTGTATTGTGAAGAGGAGGGGTGACACATTACACCCACCTGCCTGTATTGTGTAGAGGAGGAGTGACACATTACACCACCTGCCTGTATTGTGTAGAGGAGGGGTGACACATTACAACCACCTGCCTGTATTGTGTAGAGGAGGGGTGACACATTACAACCACCTGCCTGTATTGTGTAGAGGAGGGGTGACACATTACACCACCTGCCTGTATTGTGTAGAGGATGGGTGACACATTACACCCACCTGCCTGTATTGTGTAGAGGAGGGGTGACACATTACACCACCTGCCTGTATTGTGTAGAGGAGGGGTGACACATTACACCACCTGCCTGTATTGTGTAGAGGAGGAGTGACACATTACACCACCTGCCTGTATTGTGTAGAGGAGGGGTGACACATTACACCACCTGCCTGTATTGTGTAGAGGAGGGGTGACACATTACAACCACCTGCCTGTATTGTGTAGAGGAGGGGTGACACATTACACCACCTGCCTGTATTGTGTAGAGGATGGGTGACACATTACACCCACCTGCCTGTATTGTGTAGAGGAGGGGTGACACATTACACCACCTGCCTGTATTGTGTAGAGGAGGGGTGACACATTACACCACCTGCCTGTATTGTGTAGAGGAGGAGTGACACATTACACCACCTGCCTGAGTGTATTGTGTAGAGGAGGGGTGACACATTACACCAGCTGCCTGTATTGTGTAGAGGAGGAGTGACACATTACACCACCTGCCTGTATTGTGTAGAGGAGGGGTGACACATTACACCCACCTGCCTGTATTGTGTAGAGGAGGAGTGACACATTACACCAGCTGCCTGTATTGTGTAGAGGAGGGGTGACACATTACACCCACCTGCCTGTATTGTGCAGAGGAGGGGTGACACATTACAACCACCTGCCTGTATTGCGTAGAGGAGGGGTGACACATTACACCACCTGCCTGTATTGTGTAGAGGAGGGGTGACACATTACAACCTCCTGCCTGTATTGTGTAGAGGAGGGGTGACACATTACAACCACCTGCCTGTATTGTGTAGAGGAGGGGTGACACATTACAACCACCTGCCTGTATTGTGTAGAGGAGGGGGGACACATTACAACCACCTGCCTGTATTGTGTAGAGGAGGGGTGACACATTACACCACCTGCCTGTATTGTGTAGACGAGGGGTGACACATTACACCACCTGCCTGTATTGTGTAGAGGAGGGGTGACACATTACAATCACCTGCCTGTATTGTGTAGAGGAGGGGTGACACATTACACCCACCTGCCTGTATTGTGTAGAGGAGGGGTGACACATTACACCACCTGCCTGTATTGTGTAGAGGAGGGGTGACACATTACACCAGCTGCCTGTATTGTGTAGAGGAGGGGTGACACATTACAACCACCTGCCTGTATTGTGTAGAGGAGGGGTGACACATTACACCACCTGCCTGTATTGTGTAGAGGAGGGGTGACACATTACACCACCTGCCTGTATTGTGTAGAGGAGGGGTGACACATTACAACCACCTGCCTGTATTGTGTAGAGGAGGGGTGACACATTACACCCACCTGCCTGTATTGTGTAGAGGGGTGACACATTACACCACCTGCCTGTATTGTGTAGAGGAGGGGTGACACATTACAACCACCTGCCTGTATTGTGTAGAGGAGGGGTGACACATTACACCACCTGCCTGTATTGTGTAGAGGATGGGTGACACATTACACCCACCTGCCTGTATTGTGTAGAGGAGGGGTGACACATTACAACCACCTGCCTGTATTGTGTAGAGGAAGGGTGACACATTACACCCACCTGCCTGTATTGTGCAGAGGAGGGGTGACACATTACAACCACCTGCCTGTATTGCGTAGAGGAGGGGTGACACATTACACCACCTGCCTGTATTGTGTAGAGGAGGGGTGACACATTACAACCTCCTGCCTGTATTGTGTAGAGGAGGGGTGACACATTACAACCACCTGCCTGTATTGTGTAGAGGAGGGGTGACACATTACAACCACCTGCCTGTATTGTGTAGAGGAGGGGGGACACATTACAACCACCTGCCTGTATTGTGTAGAGGAGGGGTGACACATTACACCACCTGCCTGTATTGTGTAGACGAGGGGTGACACATTACACCACCTGCCTGTATTGTGTAGAGGAGGGGTGACACATTACACCACCTGCCTGTATTGTGTAGACGAGGGGTGACACATTACACCACCTGCCTGTATTGTGTAGAGGAGGGGTGACACATTACAACCACCTGCCTGTATTGTGTAGAGGGGGGGTGACACATTACACCACCTGCCTGTATTGTGTAGAGGAGGAGTGACACATTACAACCACCTGCCTGTATTGTGTAGAGGAGGGGTGACACATTACACCACCTGCCTGTATTGTGTAGAGGAGGGGTGACACATTACAACCACCTGCCTGTATTGTGTAGAGGAGGGGTGACACATTACACCACCTGCCTGTATTGTGTAGAGGAGGGGTGACACATTACACCACCTGCCTGTATTGTGTAGAGGAGGGGTGACACATGACAACCACCTGCCTGTATTGTGTAGAGGAGGGGTGACACATTACACCACCTGCCTGTATTGTGTAGAGGAGGGGTGACACATTACAACCACCTGCCTGTATTGTGTAGAGGAGGGGTGACACATTACAACCACCTGCCTGTATTGTGTAGAGGGGGGGTGACACATTACACCACCTGCCTGTATTGTGTAGAGGAGGAGTGACACATTACAACCACCTGCCTGTATTGTGTAGAGGAGGGGTGACACATTACACCACCTGCCTGTATTGTGTAGAGGAGGGGTGACACATTACAACCACCTGCCTGTATTGTGTAGAGGAGGGGTGACACATTACACCACCTGCCTGTATTGTGTGGAGGAGGGGGGACACATTACACCACCTGCCTGTATTGTGTAGATGAGGGGTGACACATTACACCCACCTGCCTGTATTGTGCAGAGGAGGGGTGACACATTACAACCACCTGCCTGTATTGCGTAGAGGAGGGGTGACACATTACACCACCTGCCTGTATTGTGTAGAGGAGGGGTGACACATTACACCCACCTGCCTGTATTGTGTAGAGGAGGGGTGACACATTATACCCACCTGCCTGTATTGTGTAGAGGAGGGGTGACACATTACAACCACCTGCCTGTATTATGTAGAGGAGGGGTGACACATTACACCACCTGCCTGTATTGTGTAGAGGAGGGGTGACACATTACAACCACCTGCCTGTATTGTGTAGAGGAGGGGTGACACATTACAACCACCTGCCTGTATTGCGTAGAGGAGGGGTGACACATTACACCACCTGCCTGTATTGTGTAGAGGAGGGGTGACACATTACACCACCTGCCTGTATTGTGCAGAGGAGGGGTGACACATTACAACCACCTGCCTGTATTGCGTAGAGGAGGGGTGACACATTACACCACCTGCCTGTATTGTGTAGAGGAGGGGTGACACATTACACCCACCTGCCTGTATTGTGTAGAGGAGGGGTGACACATTACAACCACCTGCCTGTATTGTGTAGAGGAGGGGTGACACATTATACCCACCTGCCTGTATTGTGTAGAGGAGGGGGGACACATTACAACCACCTGCCTGTATTGTGTAGAGGAGGGGTGACACATTACACCCACCTGCCTGTATTGTGCAGAGGAGGGGTGACACATTACAACCACCTGCCTGTATTGCGTAGAGGAGGGGTGACACATTACACCACCTGCCTGTATTGTGTAGAGGAGGGGTGACACATTACACCCACCTGCCTGTATTGTGTAGAGGAGGGGTGACACATTATACCCACCTGCCTGTATTGTGTAGAGGAGGGGTGACACATTACAACCACCTGCCTGTATTATGTAGAGGAGGGGTGACACATTACACCACCTGCCTGTATTGTGTAGAGGAGGGGTGACACATTACACCCACCTGCCTGTATTGTGTAGAGGAGGGGTGACACATTATACCCACCTGCCTGTATTGTGTAGAGGAGGGGTGACACATTACAACCACCTGCCTGTATTATGTAGAGGAGGGGTGACACATTACACCACCTGCCTGTATTGTGTAGAGGAGGGGTGACACAATACAACCACCTGCCTGTATTGTGTAGAGGAGGGGTGACACATTACACCACCTGCCTGTATTGTGTAGAGGAGGGGTGACACATTACACCACCTGCCTGTATTGTGTAGAGGAGGGGTGACACATTACACCACCTGCCTGTATTGTGTAGAGGAGGAGTGACACATTACACCCACCTGCCTGTATTGTGTAGAGGAGGGGTGACACATTACACCCACCTGCCTGTATTGTGTAGAGGAGGGGTGACACATTACACCCACCTGCCTGTATTGTGTAGAGGAGGGGTGACACATTACACCACCTGCCTGTATTGTGTAGAGGAGGGGTGACACATTACAACCACCTGCCTGTATTGTGTAGAGGAGGGGTGACACATTACAACCACCTGCCTGTATTGTGTAGATGAGGGGTGACACATTACACCCACCTGCCTGTATTGTGTAGAGGAGGGGTGACACATTACACCCACCTGCCTGTATTGTGTAGAGGAGGGGTGACACATTACACCACCTGCCTGTATTGTGTAGACGAGGGGTGACACATTACACCCACCTGCCTGTATTGTGTAGAGGAGGGCTGACACATTACAACCACCTGCCTGTATTGTGTAGATGAGGGGTGACACATTACAACCACCTGTCTGTATTGTGTAGATGAGGGGTGACACATTACAACCACCTGCCTGTATTGTGTAGATGAGGGGTGACACATTACAACCACCTGTCTGTTTGTGTAGAGGAGGAGTGACACATTACACCCACCTGCCTGTATTGTGTAGAGGAGGGCTGACACATTACAACCACCTGCCTGTATTGTGTAGAGGAGGGGTGACACATTACACCACCTGCCTGTATTGTGTAGAGGAGGAGTGACACATTACACCCACCTGCCTGTATTGTGTAGAGGAGGGGTGACACATTACACCACCTGCCTGTATTGTGTAGAGGAGGGGTGACACATTACAACCAGGCTGCCTGTATTGTGTAGAGGAGGGGTGACACATTACAACCACCTGCCTGTATTGTGTAGAGGAGGGGTGACACATTACACCACCTGCCTGTATTGTGTAGAGGAGGGGTGACACATTACAACCAGGCTGCCTGTATTGTGTAGAGGAGGGGTGACACATTACAACCACCTGCCTGTATTGTGTAGAGGAGGGGTGACACATTACAACCAGGCTGCCTGTATTGTGTAGAGGAGGGGTGACACATTACACCCAGCTGCCTGTATTGTGTAGAGGAGGGGTGACACATTACAACCACCTGCCTGTATTGTGTAGAGGAGGGGTGACACATTACACCACCTGCCTGTATTGTGTAGAGGAGGGGTGACACATTACAACCAGGCTGCCTGTATTGTGTAGAGGAGGGGTGACACATTACACCACCTGCCTGTATTGTGTAGACGAGGGGTGACACATTACATCCACCTGCCTGTATTGTGTAGACGAGGGGTGACACATTACAACCACCTGCCTGTATTGTGTAGAGGAGGGGTGACACATTACAACCACTTGCCTGTATTGTGTAGAGGAGGGGTGACACATTACAACCAGGCTGCCTGTATTGTGTAGAGGAGGGGTGACACATTACACCACCTGCCTGTATTGTGTAGACAAGGGGTGACACATTACACCCAGCTGCCTGTATTGTGTAGAGGAGGGGTGACACATTACAACCACCTGCCTGTATTGTGTAGAGGAGGGGTGACACATTACACCCAGCTGCCTGTATTGTGTAGAGGAGGGGTGACACATTACAACCACCTGCCTGTATTGTGTAGAGGAGGGGTGACACATTACAACCACCTGCCTGTATTGTGTGGAGGAGGGGTGACACATTACACCCACCTGTCTGTATTGTGTAGAGGAGGGGTGACACATTACACCACCTGCCTGTATTGTGTAGAGGAGGGGTGACACATTACACCACCTGCCTGTATTGTGTAGAGGAGGGGTGACACATTACACCCACCTGCCTGTATTGTGTAGAGGAGGGGTGACACATTACACCACCTGCCTGTATTATGTAGAGGAGGGGTGACACATTACAACCACCTGCCTGTATTGTGTAGAGGAGGGGTGACATATTACACCACCTGCCTGTATTGTGTAGAGGAGGGGTGACACATTACAACCACCTGCCTGTATTGTGTAGAGGAGGGGTGACACATTACATCCACCTGCCTGTATTGTGTAGAGGAGGCCCGGTGACATATTACACCACCTGCTTGTATTGTGTAGAGGAGGGGTGACACATTACACCCACCTGCCTCTATTGTGTAGAGGAGGGGTGACACATTACAACCACCTGTCTGTATTGTGTAGAGGAGGGGTGACACATTACAACCACCTGCCTGTATTGTGTAGAGGAGGGGTGACACATTACATCCACCTGCCTGTATTGTGTAGAGGAGGGGTGACACATTACACCACCTGCCTGTATTGTGTAGAGGAGGGGTGACACATTACAACCACCTGCCTGTATTGTGTAGAGGAGGGGTGACACATTACACCACCTGCCTGTATTGTGTAGAGGAGGGGTGACACATTACACCCACCTGCCTGTATTGTGTAGAGGAGGGGAGACACATTACAACCACCTGCCTGTATTGTGTAAAGGAGGGGTGACACATTACAACCACCTGCCTGTATTGTGTAGAGAAGGGGTGACACATTACAACCACCTGCCTGTATTGTGTAGAGGAGGGGTGACACATTACATCCACCTGCCTGTATTGTGTAGAGGAGGGGTGACACATTACAACCACCTGCCTGTATTGTGTAGAGGAGGGGTGACACATTACACCACCTGCCTGTATTGTGTAGAGGAGGGGTGACACATTACAACCACCTGGCTGTATTGTGTAGAGGAGGGGTGACACATTACACCCACCTGCCTGTATTGTGTAGAGGAGGGGTGACACATTACACCACCTGTCTGTATTGTGTAGAGGAGGGGTGACACATTACACCACCTGCCTGTATTGTGTAGAGGAGGGGTGACACATTACAACCACCTGCCTGTATTGTGTAGAGGAGGGGTGACACATTATACCACCTGTCTGTATTGTGTAGAGGAGGAGTGACACATTACAACCACCTGCCTGTTTGTGTAGAGGAGGGGTGACACATTACAACCACCTGCCTGTATTGTGTAGATGAGGGGTGACACATTACAACCACCTGCCTGTATTGTGTAGAGGAGGGGTGACACATTACAACCACCTGCCTGTATTGTGTAGAGGAGGGGTGACACATTACAACCACCTGCCTGTATTGTGTAGAGGAGGGGTGACACATTACAACCATATGCCTGTATTGTGTAGACGAGGAGTGACACATTACAACCACTTGCCTGTATTGTGTAGAGGAGGGGTGACACATTACAACCACCTGCCTGTATTGTGTAGAGAAGGGGTGACACATTACAACCACCTGCCTGTATTGTGTAGACGAGGGGTGACACATTACAACCACCTGCCTGTATTGTGTAGAGGAGGGGTGACACATTACACCACCTGCCAGTATTGTGTAGAGGAGGGGTGACACATTACAACCACCTGCCTGTATTGTGTAGAGGAGGGGTGACACATTACAACCAGCTGCCTGTATTGTGTAGAGGAGGGGTGACACATTACAACCACCTGCCTGTATTGTGTAGAGGAGGGGTGACACATTACAACCACCTGCCTGTATTGTGTAGAGGTGGGGTGAAACATTACACCACCTGCCTGTATTATGTAGAGGAGGGGTGACACATCACAACCACCTGCTTGTATTGTGTAGAGGAGGGGTGACACATTACAACCACCTGCCTGTATTGTGTAGAGGAGGGGTGACACATTACAACCACCTGCCTGTATTGTGTAGAGGAGGGGTGACACATTACAACCACCTGCCTGTATTGTGTAGAGGAGGGGTGACACATTACACCACCTGCCTGTATTGTGTAGAGGAGGGGTGACACATTACACCACCTGCCTGTATTGTGTAGAGGAGGGGTGACACATTACATCCACCTGCCTGTATTGTGTAGAGGAGGGGTGACACATTACAACCACCTGTCTGTATTGTGTAGAGGAGGGGTGACACATTACAACCACCTGCCTGTATTGTGTAGAGGAGGGGTGACACATTACACCACCTGCCTGTATTGTGTAGAGGAGGGGTGACACATTACAACCACCTGCCTGTATTGTGTAGACGAGGGGTGACACATTACAACCGCCTGCCTGTATTGTGTAGAGGAGGGGTGACACATTACACCACCTGCCTGTATTGTGTAGAGGAGGGGTGACACATTACAACCAGCTGCCTGTATTGTGTAGAGGAGGGGTGACACATTACAACTAGCTGCCTGTATTGTGTAGAGGAGGGGTGACACATTACAACCAGGCTGCCTGTATTGTGTAGAGGAGGGGTGACACATTACAACCACCTGCCTGTATTGTGTAGAGGAGGGGTGACACATTACACCACCTGCCTGTATTGTGTAGAGGAGGGGTGACACATTACAACCAGGCTGCCTGTATTGTGTAGAGGAGGGGTGACACATTACAACCACCTGCCTGTATTGTGTAGAGGAGGGGTGACACATTACAACCAGGCTGCCTGTATTGTGTAGAGGAGGGGTGACACATTACACCCAGCTGCCTGTATTGTGTAGAGGAGGGGTGACACATTACAACCACCTGCCTGTATTGTGTAGAGGAGGGGTGACACATTACACCACCTGCCTGTATTGTGTAGAGGAGGGGTGACACATTACAACCAGGCTGCCTGTATTGTGTAGAGGAGGGGTGACACATTACACCACCTGCCTGTATTGTGTAGACGAGGGGTGACACATTACATCCACCTGCCTGTATTGTGTAGACGAGGGGTGACACATTACAACCACCTGCCTGTATTGTGTAGAGGAGGGGTGACACATTACAACCACTTGCCTGTATTGTGTAGAGGAGGGGTGACACATTACAACCAGGCTGCCTGTATTGTGTAGAGGAGGGGTGACACATTACACCACCTGCCTGTATTGTGTAGACAAGGGGTGACACATTACACCCAGCTGCCTGTATTGTGTAGAGGAGGGGTGACACATTACAACCACCTGCCTGTATTGTGTAGAGGAGGGGTGACACATTACACCCAGCTGCCTGTATTGTGTAGAGGAGGGGTGACACATTACAACCACCTGCCTGTATTGTGTAGAGGAGGGGTGACACATTACAACCACCTGTCTGTATTGTGTAGAGGAGGGGTGACACATTACACCACCTGCCTGTATTGTGTAGAGGAGGGGTGACACATTACACCACCTGCCTGTATTGTGTAGAGGAGGGGTGACACATTACACCCACCTGCCTGTATTGTGTAGAGGAGGGGTGACACATTACACCACCTGCCTGTATTATGTAGAGGAGGGGTGACACATTACAACCACCTGCCTGTATTGTGTAGAGGAGGGGTGACATATTACACCACCTGCCTGTATTGTGTAGAGGAGGGGTGACACATTACAACCACCTGCCTGTATTGTGTAGAGGAGGGGTGACACATTACATCCACCTGCCTGTATTGTGTAGAGGAGGCCCGGTGACATATTACACCACCTGCTTGTATTGTGTAGAGGAGGGGTGACACATTACACCCACCTGCCTCTATTGTGTAGAGGAGGGGTGACACATTACAACCACCTGTCTGTATTGTGTAGAGGAGGGGTGACACATTACAACCACCTGCCTGTATTGTGTAGAGGAGGGGTGACACATTACATCCACCTGCCTGTATTGTGTAGAGGAGGGGTGACACATTACACCACCTGCCTGTATTGTGTAGAGGAGGGGTGACACATTACAACCACCTGCCTGTATTGTGTAGAGGAGGGGTGACACATTACACCACCTGCCTGTATTGTGTAGAGGAGGGGTGACACATTACACCCACCTGCCTGTATTGTGTAGAGGAGGGGAGACACATTAGAACCACCTGCCTGTATTGTGTAAAGGAGGGGTGACACATTACAACCACCTGCCTGTATTGTGTAGAGAAGGGGTGACACATTACAACCACCTGCCTGTATTGTGTAGAGGAGGGGTGACACATTACATCCACCTGCCTGTATTGTGTAGAGGAGGGGTGACACATTACAACCACCTGCCTGTATTGTGTAGAGGAGGGGTGACACATTACACCACCTGCCTGTATTGTGTAGAGGAGGGGTGACACATTACAACCACCTGGCTGTATTGTGTAGAGGAGGGGTGACACATTACACCCACCTGCCTGTATTGTGTAGAGGAGGGGTGACACATTACACCACCTGTCTGTATTGTGTAGAGGAGGGGTGACACATTACACCACCTGCCTGTATTGTGTAGAGGAGGGGTGACACATTACAACCACCTGCCTGTATTGTGTAGAGGAGGGGTGACACATTATACCACCTGTCTGTATTGTGTAGAGGAGGAGTGACACATTACAACCACCTGCCTGTTTGTGTAGAGGAGGGGTGACACATTACAACCACCTGCCTGTATTGTGTAGATGAGGGGTGACACATTACAACCACCTGCCTGTATTGTGTAGAGGAGGGGTGACACATTACAACCACCTGCCTGTATTGTGTAGAGGAGGGGTGACACATTACAACCACCTGCCTGTATTGTGTAGAGGAGGGGTGACACATTACAACCATATGCCTGTATTGTGTAGACGAGGAGTGACACATTACAACCACTTGCCTGTATTGTGTAGAGGAGGGGTGACACATTACAACCACCTGCCTGTATTGTGTAGAGAAGGGGTGACACATTACAACCACCTGCCTGTATTGTGTAGACGAGGGGTGACACATTACAACCACCTGCCTGTATTGTGTAGAGGAGGGGTGACACATTACACCACCTGCCAGTATTGTGTAGAGGAGGGGTGACACATTACAACCACCTGCCTGTATTGTGTAGAGGAGGGGTGACACATTACAACCAGCTGCCTGTATTGTGTAGAGGAGGGGTGACACATTACAACCACCTGCCTGTATTGTGTAGAGGAGGGGTGACACATTACAACCACCTGCCTGTATTGTGTAGAGGTGGGGTGAAACATTACACCACCTGCCTGTATTATGTAGAGGAGGGGTGACACATCACAACCACCTGCTTGTATTGTGTAGAGGAGGGGTGACACATTACAACCACCTGCCTGTATTGTGTAGAGGAGGGGTGACACATTACAACCACCTGCCTGTATTGTGTAGAGGAGGGGTGACACATTACAACCACCTGCCTGTATTGTGTAGAGGAGGGGTGACACATTACACCACCTGCCTGTATTGTGTAGAGGAGGGGTGACACATTACACCACCTGCCTGTATTGTGTAGAGGAGGGGTGACACATTACATCCACCTGCCTGTATTGTGTAGAGGAGGGGTGACACATTACAACCACCTGTCTGTATTGTGTAGAGGAGGGGTGACACATTACAACCACCTGCCTGTATTGTGTAGAGGAGGGGTGACACATTACACCACCTGCCTGTATTGTGTAGAGGAGGGGTGACACATTACAACCACCTGCCTGTATTGTGTAGACGAGGGGTGACACATTACAACCGCCTGCCTGTATTGTGTAGAGGAGGGGTGACACATTACACCACCTGCCTGTATTGTGTAGAGGAGGGGTGACACATTACAACCAGCTGCCTGTATTGTGTAGAGGAGGGGTGACACATTACAACTAGCTGCCTGTATTGTGTAGAGGAGGGGTGACACATTACAACCACCTGCCTGTATTGTGTAGAGGAGGGGTGACACATTACACCACCTGCCTGTATTGTGTAGAGGAGGGGTGACACATTACAACCACCTGCCTGTATTGTGTAGAGGAGGGGTGACACATTACACCCACCTGCCTGTATTGTGCAGAGGAGCGGTGACACATTACAACCACCTGCCTGTATTGTGTAGAGGAGGGGTGACACATTACACCACCTGCCTGTATTATGTAGAGGAGGGGTGACACATTACAACCACCTGCCTGTATTGTGTAGAGGAGGGGTGACACATTACACCACCTGCCTGTATTGTGTAGAGGAGGGGTGACACATTACAACCACCTGCCTGTATTGTGTAGAGGAGGGGTGACACATTACACCACCTGCCTGTATTGTGTAGAGGAGGGGTGACACATTACAACCGCCTGCCTGTATTGTGTAGAGGAGGGGTGACACATTACAACCACCTGCCTGTATTGTGTAGAGGAGGGGTGACACATTACAACCACCTGCCTGTATTGTGTAGAGGAGGGGTGACACATTACAACCACCGGCCTGTATTGTGTAGAGGAGGGGTGACACATTACACCACCTGCCTGTATTGTGTAGAGGAGGGGTGACACATTACACCCACCTGCCTGTATTGTGTAAAGGAGGGGTGACACATTACAACCACCTGCCTGTATTGTGTAGAGGAGGGGTGACACATTACAACCACCTGCCTGTATTGTGTGGAGGAGGGGTGACACATTACCCACCTGTCTGTATTGTGTAGAGGAGGGGTGACACATTACACCACCTGCCTGTATTGTGTAGAGGAGGGGTGACACATTACACCACCTGCCTGTATTGTGTAGAGGAGGGGTGACACATTACACCCACCTGCCTGTATTGTGTAGAGGAGGGGTGACACATTACACCACCTGCCTGTATTATGTAGAGGAGGGGTGACACATTACAACCACCTGCCTGTATTGTGTAGAGGAGGGGTGACATATTACACCACCTGCCTGTATTGTGTAGAGGAGGGGTGACACATTACAACCACCTGCCTGTATTGTGTAGAGGAGGGGTGACACATTACATCCACCTGCCTGTATTGTGTAGAGGAGGCCCGGTGACATATTACACCACCTGCTTGTATTGTGTAGAGGAGGGGTGACACATTACACCCACCTGCCTCTATTGTGTAGAGGAGGGGTGACACATTACAACCACCTGTCTGTATTGTGTAGAGGAGGGGTGACACATTACAACCACCTGCCTGTATTGTGTAGAGGAGGGGTGACACATTACATCCACCTGCCTGTATTGTGTAGAGGAGGGGTGACACATTACACCACCTGCCTGTATTGTGTAGAGGAGGGGTGACACATTACAACCACCTGCCTGTATTGTGTAGAGGAGGGGTGACACATTACACCACCTGCCTGTATTGTGTAGAGGAGGGGTGACACATTACACCCACCTGCCTGTATTGTGTAGAGGAGGGGAGACACATTAGAACCACCTGCCTGTATTGTGTAAAGGAGGGGTGACACATTACAACCACCTGCCTGTATTGTGTAGAGAAGGGGTGACACATTACAACCACCTGCCTGTATTGTGTAGAGGAGGGGTGACACATTACATCCACCTGCCTGTATTGTGTAGAGGAGGGGTGACACATTACAACCACCTGCCTGTATTGTGTAGAGGAGGGGTGACACATTACACCACCTGCCTGTATTGTGTAGAGGAGGGGTGACACATTACAACCACCTGGCTGTATTGTGTAGAGGAGGGGTGACACATTACACCCACCTGCCTGTATTGTGTAGAGGAGGGGTGACACATTACACCACCTGTCTGTATTGTGTAGAGGAGGGGTGACACATTACACCACCTGCCTGTATTGTGTAGAGGAGGGGTGACACATTACAACCACCTGCCTGTATTGTGTAGAGGAGGGGTGACACATTATACCACCTGTCTGTATTGTGTAGAGGAGGAGTGACACATTACAACCACCTGCCTGTTTGTGTAGAGGAGGGGTGACACATTACAACCACCTGCCTGTATTGTGTAGATGAGGGGTGACACATTACAACCACCTGCCTGTATTGTGTAGAGGAGGGGTGACACATTACAACCACCTGCCTGTATTGTGTAGAGGAGGGGTGACACATTACAACCACCTGCCTGTATTGTGTAGAGGAGGGGTGACACATTACAACCATATGCCTGTATTGTGTAGACGAGGAGTGACACATTACAACCACTTGCCTGTATTGTGTAGAGGAGGGGTGACACATTACAACCACCTGCCTGTATTGTGTAGAGAAGGGGTGACACATTACAACCACCTGCCTGTATTGTGTAGACGAGGGGTGACACATTACAACCACCTGCCTGTATTGTGTAGAGGAGGGGTGACACATTACACCACCTGCCAGTATTGTGTAGAGGAGGGGTGACACATTACAACCACCTGCCTGTATTGTGTAGAGGAGGGGTGACACATTACAACCAGCTGCCTGTATTGTGTAGAGGAGGGGTGACACATTACAACCACCTGCCTGTATTGTGTAGAGGAGGGGTGACACATTACAACCACCTGCCTGTATTGTGTAGAGGTGGGGTGAAACATTACACCACCTGCCTGTATTATGTAGAGGAGGGGTGACACATCACAACCACCTGCTTGTATTGTGTAGAGGAGGGGTGACACATTACAACCACCTGCCTGTATTGTGTAGAGGAGGGGTGACACATTACAACCACCTGCCTGTATTGTGTAGAGGAGGGGTGACACATTACAACCACCTGCCTGTATTGTGTAGAGGAGGGGTGACACATTACACCACCTGCCTGTATTGTGTAGAGGAGGGGTGACACATTACACCACCTGCCTGTATTGTGTAGAGGAGGGGTGACACATTACATCCACCTGCCTGTATTGTGTAGAGGAGGGGTGACACATTACAACCACCTGTCTGTATTGTGTAGAGGAGGGGTGACACATTACAACCACCTGCCTGTATTGTGTAGAGGAGGGGTGACACATTACACCACCTGCCTGTATTGTGTAGAGGAGGGGTGACACATTACAACCACCTGCCTGTATTGTGTAGACGAGGGGTGACACATTACAACCGCCTGCCTGTATTGTGTAGAGGAGGGGTGACACATTACACCACCTGCCTGTATTGTGTAGAGGAGGGGTGACACATTACAACCAGCTGCCTGTATTGTGTAGAGGAGGGGTGACACATTACAACTAGCTGCCTGTATTGTGTAGAGGAGGGGTGACACATTACAACCACCTGCCTGTATTGTGTAGAGGAGGGGTGACACATTACACCACCTGCCTGTATTGTGTAGAGGAGGGGTGACACATTACAACCACCTGCCTGTATTGTGTAGAGGAGGGGTGACACATTACACCCACCTGCCTGTATTGTGCAGAGGAGCGGTGACACATTACAACCACCTGCCTGTATTGTGTAGAGGAGGGGTGACACATTACACCACCTGCCTGTATTATGTAGAGGAGGGGTGACACATTACAACCACCTGCCTGTATTGTGTAGAGGAGGGGTGACACATTACACCACCTGCCTGTATTGTGTAGAGGAGGGGTGACACATTACAACCACCTGCCTGTATTGTGTAGAGGAGGGGTGACACATTACACCACCTGCCTGTATTGTGTAGAGGAGGGGTGACACATTACAACCGCCTGCCTGTATTGTGTAGAGGAGGGGTGACACATTACAACCACCTGCCTGTATTGTGTAGAGGAGGGGTGACACATTACAACCACCTGCCTGTATTGTGTAGAGGAGGGGTGACACATTACAACCACCGGCCTGTATTGTGTAGAGGAGGGGTGACACATTACACCACCTGCCTGTATTGTGTAGAGGAGGGGTGACACATTACACCCACCTTCCTCTATTGTGTAAAGGAGGGGTGACACATTACAACCACCTGCCTGTATTGTGTAGAGGAGGGGTGACACATTACAACCACCTGCCTGTATTGTGTGGAGGAGGGGTGACACATTACACCCACCTGTCTGTATTGTGTAGAGGAGGGGTGACACATTACACCCACCTGTCTGTATTGTGTAGAGGAGGGGTGACACATTACAACCACCTGCCTGTATTGTGTAGAGGAGGGGTGACACATTACAACCACCTGCCTGTATTGTGTAGAGGAGGGGTGACACATTACAACCACCTGCCTGTATTGTGTGGAGGAGGGGTGACACATTACAACCACCTGCCTGTATTGTGTAGAGGAGGGGTGATACATTACAACCACCTGCCTGTATTGTGTAGAGGAGGGGTGACACATTACAACCACCTGCCTGTATTGTGTAGAGGAGGGGTGACACATTACACCCACCTGTCTGTATTGTGTAGAGGAGGGGTGACACATTACAACCACCTGCCTGTATTGTGTAGAGGAGGGGTGACACATTACAACCACCGGCCTGTATTGTGTAGAGGAGGGGTGACACATTACACCACCTGCCTGTATTGTGTAGAGGAGGGGTGACACATTACACCCACCTGCCTGTATTGTGTAAAGGAGGGGTGACACATTACAACCACCTGCCTGTATTGTGTAGAGGAGGGGTGACACATTACAACCACCTGCCTGTATTGTGTGGAGGAGGGGTGACACATTACACCCACCTGTCTGTATTGTGTAGAGGAGGGGTGACACATTACACCCACCTGTCTGTATTGTGTAGAGGAGGGGTGACACATTACAACCACCTGCCTGTATTGTGTAGAGGAGGGGTGACACATTACAACCACCTGCCTGTATTGTGTAGAGGAGGGGTGACACATTACAACCACCTGCCTGTATTGTGTGGAGGAGGGGTGACACATTACAACCACCTGCCTGTATTGTGTAGAGGAGGGGTGATACATTACAACCACCTGCCTGTATTGTGTAGAGGAGGGGTGACACATTACAACCACCTGCCTGTATTGTGTGGAGGAGGGGTGACACATTACAACCACCTGCCTGTATTGTGTAGAGGAGGGGTGATACATTACAACCACCTGCCTGTATTGTGTAGAGGAGGGGTGACACATTACAACCACCTGCCTGTATTGTGTAGAGGAGGGGTGACACATTACACCCACCTGTCTGTATTGTGTAGAGGAGGGGTGACACATTACAACCACCTGCCTGTATTGTGTAGAGGAGGGGTGACACATTACAACCACCGGCCTGTATTGTGTAGAGGAGGGGTGACACATTACACCACCTGCCTGTATTGTGTAGAGGAGGGGTGACACATTACACCCACCTGCCTGTATTGTGTAAAGGAGGGGTGACACATTACAACCACCTGCCTGTATTGTGTAGAGGAGGGGTGACACATTACAACCACCTGCCTGTATTGTGTGGAGGAGGGGTGACACATTACACCCACCTGTCTGTATTGTGTAGAGGAGGGGTGACACATTACACCCACCTGTCTGTATTGTGTAGAGGAGGGGTGACACATTACAACCACCTGCCTGTATTGTGTAGAGGAGGGGTGACACATTACAACCACCTGCCTGTATTGTGTAGAGGAGGGGTGACACATTACAACCACCTGCCTGTATTGTGTGGAGGAGGGGTGACACATTACAACCACCTGCCTGTATTGTGTAGAGGAGGGGTGATACATTACAACCACCTGCCTGTATTGTGTAGAGGAGGGGTGACACATTACAACCACCTGCCTGTATTGTGTAGAGGAGGGGTGACACATTACACCCACCTGTCTGTATTGTGTAGAGGAGGGGTGACACATTACAACCACCTGCCTGTATTGTGTGGAGGAGGGGTGACACATTACACCACCTGCCTGTATTGTGTAGAGGAGGGGTGACACATTACAACCACCTGCCTGTATTGTGTAGAGGAGGGGTGACACATTACAACCACCTGCCTGTATTGTGTGGAGGAGGGGTGACACATTACAACCACCTGCCTGTATTGTGTAGAGGAGGGGTGATACATTACACCACCTGCCTGTATTGTGTAGAGGAGGGGTGACACATTACACCCAGCTGCCTGTATTGTGTAGAGGAGGGGTGACACATTACACCACCTGCCTGTATTGTGTAGAGGAGGGGTGACACATTACAACCACCTGCCTGTATTGTGTAGAGGAGGGGTGACACATTACACCCACCTGTCTGTATTGTGTAGAGGAGGGGTGACACATTACAACCACCTGCCTGTATTGTGTGGAGGAGGGGTGAAAAATGATTTTTGCATTGAAATTTGTGCTCTCCCTGACTCAAAATTTTCAGGAATTTTAAGGAGATTGAAAACTTGAAAAATGTGTTTTCTCATCAATGGTTTAGACCATTTTTCCTTACCCTGATTTATATTATACAGTATTTACAGGTGAAATCTTTATACGTTAGTTTACTGAGAGTTCTAAAGCCAGTAGAAAATATCTCTGTTCTCTCAAAATGCTCGGATGGTAGAGAGGAATTCCGCATAATAATACAGCCTAGGCTAAGCTTTAGTTGGTGGGTAGGGCTACACGCTAATACAAAGCAATACATACGTTACATATCGGAGGGGTTTCTGATGCTGAAACCGGGATATTATTATCATTATTAATAAAGTTGGTATCGTGAATAATTGACTCCATTCGGCTACAGTATACGTCCTCTACTTACAAACAGGTTACGTTCCGGGAGTTTGTTTGTAAGTTGAATTTGTTTGTAAGTCGATTCATGTTACACACGAGGGAACGGGGATAAAGGATTTAGTTTCGGACCGCTCTGCATTTGGACATACAGCATAAACTAGGTTTTTGGTTGTTTTCAATGTGCTTTTAATTTGTTTTAAACGCCTTACAACAGTCTATACAATACTTTAACATGTAACAACAAAAGTATGTCATGAAAAATGTATATTTTGTACACGGAGACAATGCTGTTTGCATGGATGAAATGTTGCAACTCAAGTCATTTGTAAGTAGGAGACTGTCTGTATTTTTTATATGTATATAAAACCCTATAAATGATGTGTTGACATATATAATAAAATATTGATAATTCCAGGTAAAGCGTATCCTTCTTGACAGCAGATGAAATGAATTAGCGAGCGACAGTCTCACCTGCTTCATCGTCTGACACAGATGCTAATTGCGGAGGCAATGTAACATCTAATCGGTGAAGCCATCAGCCAATGGAATGAGCGGTTTTCCCCCTCGATTGGTAGAAACGCAGCAGTGATTTCAGCATTTGCCGCCCCCATGCAAATGCATGCAGATCAGGAGCTGTTTATTCGGCTAAATTTAGGATGTTGCCGTCTTTATACACAGCAGGCCTCTAATTTCTTCTTGATTAAAGTAAGGCGGTTCTCAAAGATCTAAATATAGCGGCGTAACTAAAGATCTCAGGGATCAGTGTAATGTCTGCAGATGGGACCCCGAGAGACACAGCTCTGCACAGCACAAATATCTGTGTCTATCATCGTGTACTCTGACATGGCCAATCAGAATCATTGGGTACTCTGACATGGCCAATCAGAATCATCGGGTACTCTAATGTGGCCAATCAGAATCATCGGGTACTGTAACAGGGCCTATCAGAATCATCGGGTACTGTCTCTGACATAGCCAATCAGAATCCTCGGGTACTCTGACATGGCCAATCAGAATCATCGGGTTCTCTGACATGTCCAATCAGAATCATTGGGTACTCTGACAGGGCCAATCAGAATCATCGGGTTCTCTGACATGTCCAATCAGAATCATTGGGTACTCTGACATGTCCAGTCAGAATCATCGGGTACTCTGACATGGCCAATCAGAATCATTGGGTTCTCTGACATGGCCAATCAGAATCATCGGGTACTCTGACATGGCCAATCAGAATCATCGGGTACTCTGACAGGGCCAATCAGAATCATCGGGTACTCTGACATGGCCAATCAGAATCATTGGGTACTCTGACATGTCCAATCAGAATCATCGGTTCTCTGACATGGCCAATCAGAATCATCGGGTACTCTGACATGTCCAATCAGAATCATCGGGTACTCTGACAGGGCCAATCAGAATCATCGGGTTCTCTGACATGTCCAATCAGAATCATCGGGTACTCTGACATGGCCAATCAGAATCATCGGGTACTCTGACATGGCCAATCAGAATCATCGGGTACTCTGACAGGGCCAATCAGAATCATCGGGTACTCTGACAGGGCCAATCAGAATCATCGGGTACTCTGACAGGGCCAATCAGAATCATCGGGTACTCTGACGTGGCCAATCAGAATCATCGGGTACTCTGACGTGGCCAATCAGAATCATCGGGTACTCTGACGTGGCCAATCAGAATCATCGGGTACTCTGACAGGGCCAATCAGAATCATCGGGTACTCTGACAGGGCCAATCAGAATCATCGGGTACTCTGACAGGGCCAATCAGAATCATCGGGTACTCTGACAGGGCCAATCAGAAGGCCCTTTTCCACTAGCAATCACAATCGATAAACGCCAGCGATTGTGATTTCTCATTAATTTAGTTAAGCGATTGCGATTTTACATACAAATTCACTCTCAGAATCGCTCCAGAAAGTGATTACGCTTTGTAAAGAAATCGAATCGCTGTAGTGGAAAATACCTACCGCGATTCCTATGTTAAAGTAGCAACCGTAGCGATTTAAAAATCGTTAGCGTTTTGCGATGTTGCTGAATCGCAGTGTAGTGGAACAGAGCCTTATGGCTGAACTGCAATCCAAACACTTGTACATTGAAGTAACATGTGGCATAAACATCTGTACATTTAGTACCAATCCTACCTAGAAATTATCTGCGTTCCATTTTTATTTTGTTTTGTGTTTTATCTCATTGCAAAAGGATAATTAACCAGACAGCAGTCAAATACCAGCAGCAGGCCTCCTCCTTCAATGTTCAAGCAGGAAGAGGCGGGCTTACCGTCCCTCCTCTACCCTACCTCTTTATCACTGTCCTTAAAGGGGAACTGAAGAGAGAGGTATATGGAGGCTGACATATTTATTTCCTTTTAAGCAATACCAGTTGCCTGGCAGCCCTGCTGATCCTCTGCCTCTAATACTTTTAGCCATAGCCCCTGACCAAGCATGCAGCAGATGAAGTGTTTCTGACATTTTTGTCAGATCTGACAAGATTAGCTGCATGCTTGTTTCTGGTGTGATTCAGACACTACTGCAGCCAAATACACCAGCAGGGCTGCCAGGTAACTGGTATTACTTAAAAGGAAATCAATATGGCAGCCTCCATATACCTCTCACTACAGTTCTCCTTTAAAGCGGACTTGAACTTCCTCTCTGCTTTAAGAGATAAGCAACAGCAGAACAACATTTAAATAAAAACATTTTTTTGTTACAGCTGATACTAATCCTGCAATACATCTGCAGTGTGTCCTACTTCCTGCTTTCATGGGAGCAGACATATTGTTAATATCCTGTGTTTACTACCTATTCGGCCTCAAGCAAATACTGTTAATAATTAACAAATCAGATGTTTAATTGGCTGCCAAGTCTATCGATGTGTGTCCACACTACACAAAATGTAATTTCCCATCCGATCAATTGGAATCGGGTGAATATTTCCGATCTGTTTCCGATCAAGAATAGAATCAATTTTGCAAAGTTATCATCGGAAAATCGATTCCTCTATTTATGGGAAGCAGTTTGGACATGTACACACGCTACAACTTCCCATCTGATCACCTGTCGATTGGACGGGTAATCACATTGTGTGTTTCCAGCATAAAGGGACCAATACACTCATCGATTTCAGCCATCGATGGCCAATTGGACAATTTCTGACAGATTTTGATTTGGTCGGTCTGCTGCTGGCAGCAGATCAATGGCCCATATAGTTGCATTGGATCGAATGGTGCAAGAATGCATTTCGATCTATTTTTAATAGATTTCATTCTGAAATCTATTGGAAATCTGTTCCTAGTGTGTGGCACACATCAGATTCCTGTCAGATTCAACCTGACAGGCATCTGCCAGAAATCTATATGTTGGTCGAATCTGCTGCAAATCTATAAGTGTATGGCTGCCTTAAGTCTACTGGCCACCTTAAAGGAATCATCAGGCGTTTTAAGCCCCCCCTCCCGATCTACTTACCCGGGGCTTCCTCCAGCTCCTTCCCGGCAACATGTCCCACACCGCAGCTCTGCTCACAGCCCGCGGCACAGTGTCCCTGCCGGTATTGAGGCCGACCTTGAGGCCGGTCTCGTACTGTGGCTGCGCGAGCGTCGCTGTCAATCACAGCCATGATGTCCGCGGTATACTGCGCAGTGCAATGCTGTGGCGAGGGCACAGGTAAGTGGATCTTTGTTTTTTTATTTTCTCTGGACGTATTCTTTAAAGCGGAATATAACCCTGCATTTCATCTTTGCTCTAAAACATTATTTACAGCATATTATATGCAACCAGCATTTTTTTTTTACTAGACCAGCATTGGAAGGGTTACACACAGAGCTTGAAAGTTCAGTGCAGGGAAATGTGGATGCATCCTAACTTGTAGAATTCAGTGTTCCCCAACCCTGTCCTCAAGGCCCAACAACAGTACACGTTTTGTGGAAATCCACACAGCTAGTTAATCAGCTCTGCTGACACTAATTACCTCACCTGTGAATGTTTGTGGTTTCCTGCAAAACATGCACTGTTGGTGGGCCTTGAGGACAGGGTTGGGGAACAGGGCTGCTCAAATCTAGATCCGGGAGACATCCGGATAGTTCTGTCCGGATATCTCCCAGTTACCTGTGCGGGGTGGGCGGGGGTCAATCTTACCTGTCTGACGTCTTCTTCGGTCCGTCCCTCGGCGCCTCCCACGATGCGGTCCAAGCGTTGGTCACGTGACTACAAACACTTCATCCTTCCGGGTTGAAGGAGTAAGTGTTTGTAATTACGTGACGTGCGTGGAGCGCATCGTGGGAGGCGCCGAGGGACGGACGAAGAAGACGTCAGACAGGTAAGATTGACCCCCCCCGGATAGCAACTATCTCGGTATCTCCCGGATCCGGATTTGAGCAGCCCTATTGGGGAACTCTGTTGTAGATTATGTTATCTTGTGTTTACTTAAATGTATCAAGTGAGGAATGTGACACATTCTCTGACTGTGCAGAAGCTCCTGGACACAGACAGAGAGTCAAATCATGTCTGCCTTCACTACATAATGAATAAACCCAGTTATGAATAAAAATGCAAAGTCAGCTCACAAAGCAAAAAACTGTACTTTTGAGAACCTATAATTTCTAAATGAATAATACTTATGTACAAATGCAAATATGATAACCGTATAGCATATACAAGCAGGAAAACATGTTGTTGTTGAATCTTATGTCAGGGTTTAAAACCGCTTTAAATATGCATAAAATTAGCATAAAATTAACATCAACTCGACATTCTTAGCAACTCTCTGATCATCCATGTGTGACTGCTGCTGATTTCAGCACCTGAGAGGCGGACAGTTCCTTTGTGTCAGCTGCTCTCTGGGGTGAAGGGAGGACAGGAATCAGAATGTTACATTGAGCTCCAGCAGAGTTAGATCCCTGTAGGGCCCGGGACCCACCAGAGCGATTATGGCTGCGTTTTTGAATCACCCACAATCAACGGCAATTCGAAAAAGGATTTGCAAATTAAAGTGAATGGTGGTGAACCCACTGAAGCAATTATGATTAGAGCCAATCGCAATAGTAGGATATGCAGCATTTTAGACGCATTTGCGCTCCAATGCAAATGATATACAAGCCCTGTACAATCGATTTTAATTCAATAAAGTTTAATATACTCACCAGGTGTCTGGATGGCCTACTTCCATCCGTATCCCCGCCCTCCTAGCAGGGGCGTAACTAGAAATCACTGGGCCCCCCTTTGAAACTTTATATGGGGCACCCTAAAAACCACGCCCCCTCCCCGGCACACATTCTCTATCAATTACATGCGCTTCTGTGATAAAACCTGCATGTTTTCACACATACAGACATGCATGGGGCTGATTCACTAAACCGTGATAACTCATAGCACAGCTGCACTGGCGTTTTAGCACTCAATTTTGCGTTTTGTGCGCAATTGAGAATTTTTGTGCCCAATCGCGAATTTGCGCGTGAAAGTGCTAGCGCGGCCGTGATATGAGTTATCCCGGTTTAGTGAATCAAGCCCAGGGTGTGCAGAAAACGCATATAGAAAACCGACAGACGAGTGTGCTCCCAGCCTCAGCTTATTACACTCACTCTGTCCACCTCTGATGGAGCAGTACTGGCTCTGCAGACTCCTCCAGCATCACTACAGTACACAGCACTTGGGAGGGGGGGGGGTGGAGAGGCTGGGGGCGGGGCTCTGCAGACTCCTCCAGCATCACTACAGTACACAGCACTTGGGGAGGGGTGGAGAGGCTGGGGGCGGGGCTCTGCAGACTCCTCCTGTATCACTACTGTACACAGCACTTGGGGAGGAGAGGCTGGGGGCGGGGCTCTGCAGACTCCTCCAGCATCACTACACTACACAGCGCATGGAGAGGGGTGGAGAGGCTGGGGGCGGGGCTCTGCAGACTCCTCCAGCATCACTACAGTACACAGCACTTGGGGAGGGGTAGAGAGGCTGGGGGCGGGGCTCTTCAGACTCCTCCTGTATCACTACAGTACACAGCACTTGGGGAGGGGTGGAGAGGCTGGGGGCGGGGCTCTGCAGACTCCTCCTGTATCACTACAGTACACAGCTCTTGGGGAGGGGTGGAGAGGCTGGGGGCGGGGCTCTGCAGACTCCTCCAGCATCACTACAGTACACAGCACTTGGGGAGGGGTAGAGAGGCTGGGGGCGGGGCTCTGCAGACTCCTCCTGTATCACTACAGTACACAGCACTTGGGGAGGGGTAGAGAGGTTGGGGGGTAGAGCAGCACTGTACACAAGAGCCTGCTGCACACTGAATAGGGACTGTCTACAAATCTTTGTCTGCAAAACTTGTATGATTCCTTATCAGTGGCTGAGCAGATGCAGTCATTAGAACAATTATGCAGAGAGCAGAAAGTTTTTTGTCTCTCCGTGTCCTTAGTTGTCAGTCTCTTAGGACAGGGAAAAGAAACTTCTCCACTCACGAGGCTCCCTGTGGCTTCTGCCCCCCTGCGGCTGCATCCCTTGCAGGGTCTATTCTTAAGCCCCTGCCCCCTAGCAGAGGAGGTCACCGTCTGATTGGAGATAGAGAGGCACCTATGATCTCTTCTGCTAGGGGTGGGGCTATGGGCGGAAGCTAAACACTGGCACACCCTGTAAGTATAATAACTTTATTTATTTTACACACAAAGAAATATAAATCTGAAACGCTGAACAGTGTACACCAGGAATCGCTGCACAAAGCGACCACTTCCTTGTTTCTTAAAGCAAACCTGAGGTGGTAAGAAAAAACTAAAGTTGAATAGTCACTGGAACCAACAGATAATGAACACTATGGGCTGGTGCACACCGAGCGGCTTTTTGGGCGTTTTCAGATCTGCTTGCGGGTGCGGATCCGCTTGGTCAATGTATCTCAATGGGGTGGTGCACACCAGAGCGGCAGGCGTTTTGCAGAAACGAATCCTCCCGGGGTGAGGCATTTTTTGGATTGTGGATGCATTTCTGCCTCAATGTAAAGTATAGGAAAAACGCAAACCGCTCTGAAAAACAGCAGTTCAGAGCGGTTTTGCAGGCGTTTTTGTTACAGAAGCTGTTCAGAAACAGCTTTACTGTAACAATATATGAAATATGCTACACTGAAATCCGCTGCAGCAATCCGCAAAACGCTAGCAAAACGCCTCAGAAAAATAAAAAAAAAGCATTTAAAAATCTGCTAGCATTTTGCGGATCTGCTAGCGGTTTTTGGTGTACACCAGGCCTATGAGCAGATAGTGTAGGTGAGCTCTCATACTACATGGAGGTGGTAAAACTGCTCAGTGATTGGCCAACTATAATTGAAAGTGTGTACCAGGCTTTAAAGGTGTGTACACACATCCAATGTTGATTGGCCAATCACTGACCAATTTTACCATCTCCATGTAGTATGAGGGTGTACCTGCGCAATCTGCTCATAGTATTCAAAATCTATTGGTCCTCCTACTACATGGAGGTTGTAGAATTTGCTTATCATTGGTCAATTAAATTTGCATGTGTGTACGCTCCCTGTCATCTAATCTACTAAAATCGATATATATTGTATGCCTACCTTCAGTGAGGAGATCACCAACAGTAACATGGTGCACCAGGTATTTTAAACTTTTTTTTTAAAGGACAACTGTAGTGAGAGGTATATGGAGGCTGCCATATTTATTTCATTTTAAACAATACCAGTTGCCTGGCAGTCCTGCTGGTCTATTTGGCTGCAGTAGTGCCTGAATTACATGGGAAACAAACATGCAGCTAATCTTGTCAGATCTGACAATAATGTCAGAAACACCTGATCTGCTGCATGCTTGTTCAGGGGCTATGGCTAATGCTACGTACACACATGCGACAACCATCGTTCGTTGTCAACGACGAACGTTCTTTTAATTGACGAAAGAACGACCGAAGTAAAGTTAGTTGTAAAAAGTGTGTAACGATCACATCGTTAGAACGAACGTTACACCACGTAAAAGCACTTAATGCGCCTGCGCATAAAATTGTAAAGTTCCTTGGAGAAAAAGTGAAATGCGCATGTCCAGCCTGGTACGAACGATCGTTTCCAACAATGTACCACTTTTGCTAACGATCGTCGGTGGTAAAAATCCGCCAAGACAGAACTTTGTTTTGTAGCGATTTGCCTCGTTCGTCGTTTGCCTTAATAGTCGGTGGTTCGTTTTTTGTAACGATCGTCGTTGGTAAAGATCGGGGAACGATCGTTACAAACGACTATAGTTGCATGTGTGTACGCACCTTAATAGTATTAGAGGCAGAGGATCAGCAGGACAGCCAGGCAACTGGTTTTGCTTAAAAGGAAATAAATATGGCAACCTCCATATACCTCTCACTACAGTTATCCTTTAACTACAAACCTTCATTCATATTTCATATGTATTAGTGGACACCTGAAGTGAAACACATATGGAGGATGACAAATGTATTTCCCTTTTAAACAATGCATATTACAGGGCTGTCCTGCTGAGCCTCTGCCTGTAATGCTTTTAGACATAGCCTCTGAACAAGCATTCAGCAGATCAGGTGCTCTGACTGAAGTGTGACTGGATTAGCTGCATGCTTGTTTCAGGTGTGTAATTCAGACATTACTGATGACAGAACTATCAGCAGGGCTGCCAGGTAATAAATACGGTGACCTCTATATCCCTCTCACTTCAATCGTGCTTTTACCCGCTGACACAGCAAGCATCACTGGGACAGTACAACGCTGTAAATCCAGGGCGCTAATCCAACGAATGTGTCCTGTGTCACAACCATTTCACCCAGCCTGTACACTGAAGGCATGGCAGACATTGTCTGAGCGTGGCAATCAGTCCAATTATCCCACCCACACACAGATCACATCTCCCCCTAATCTCCATTATTTTATAACGGCTCCAGAGCATTCCCTGCCCCGGACGCCGTAACCTAGATTTAACGGTAAATTAACACAAAGCGATTATTAGATAGAAACAGAAAGAAAGCAGCAGAGAGAAGTACGTTGTGCTGTCAGGCTGAAATCTGCGCAGACAGCGAATTAACGATGACGTTTATCTCTGGGAACGCAGGGCGTCCAGCTTTGTCTGCGATCTGACTTATACAAACAGCTGTCTGGACAATTACGCTGCAGCCACTCATATCTTTTGTCATCGAGGATCGGCGGAGATTCTCTGTCATCCCCACCCTCCAGACAAAGCGCAGAAATGAATGGAGGGGGGGGGGTTCACAAAGCGCAGGAATGAATGGAGGGGGGTTCATTTTTTTTTTTTTTTTACTGTATTTAGTTTTTTTTGGCAAACTTGCCTCATTTTCCCAAATTCTCAGTGCAAACTATTTCTAATGAATTCAACATGAGTCAGTGATGGGGCTCTGGAGTGCAGAATCCGATGATCCAGAAGTAGGGCCCTAACTAGAGGGGAGAAGTCCCTATGATTGCAGAGGGGCCCAGAGCTGTGAGCGGCCACAACTACTACCTGTTGATCCAGGGATTTTATCTGATTGCCATCTGGAGTCGGGAAGGAATTTTTCCCTTTAGGGGCTAATTGGACCATGCCTTGTAATGGTTTTTTCACCTTCCTCTGGATCAACAGGGGTATGTGGGGGACGGGCTGGAGTTGTACTTTATACTGGTTGAATTCAATGGAAGTATGTCTTTTTTCAACCAAAATAACTATGTAACTATCTTCCCCTCCTCCCCATACAGGGGACTATACTGCAGATCAGGTGTTTTGGGGCTACACTTGTTATGGGTGTGACGAATCGATCCTGATGGACTTACTTGTTTTACGACCCTTGATAAAGGCCGCAGGCCGAAACGTTGTGTGTTTTATCTTTTGGCTATGGGATAATAAATTAAGCATTTGCATAAAATCCAGGTGGAGACCCAGTCACTTTTTCTGTTTCACTGTGGACGTATACACCTAATGTGGATCTAGGTGCAGACTGGTCGACTCCCTGGTGCATTAATCATTAGGTGGTAGAGCTGGGGGTGAGTTTTTTTCTTTTTTTTTCCTTGTGAGATGGGCCCCCAGGCTGTGAAGGGCCCCGAGGGGAGGCAACAGGGGTGTGATCATTGCAGGGAGGCATTACAGTTTTGCTGGGTGGTCCCATATATTGTAGTTATGCCACTAGGTAATCTGGGCAGTTTACTAGGGCTTCAAGGATAAGAAGGATCTGGCAGGCTTCTCCTCTGGGCATCTGCTCCCACCGAAGCTTACCAACGGGTCAGGCTCAAAGCAGGGAGAGCCAACACTGCCACTTTGCCAAGGGCTTTATTCCAACTACCGGTGTGGAGAAAGGGGGAGGGGAATGGTGGTCTTAAAAGTGCAACTTAACTCAGGATTTCCTGACTGCTGTAAAACATCAGCCACAGTATGATAACCTTTATGGGAAAAAATGTCTTGAGTACAATTTATGCGAATCCTAAAAAACTCTGAAGTTTACAAAGTTGGTTTCATTTTGCAGGGAGCGTTGAAAGGGTTAAGCAACAGTGTTTACTCTATGAGGGAAGCTGCCTAGGCAGGGCTCCTGCAGTCTATTCACAGCTGCTGATAAGAACTAAGACGACACTTTGATCTGGCTAATCAAACACAGAGCACAGAGAAGTGAATTTCTTCAGAAACTACATGTGGAATAAAGACTTCAGTGCAAGAGTTCGCCTGCTCCCTTCCCCCCGCCCCCACCCTCACCAGGGCCCTATAGCATCCGCTAGTGCCTGACTTTACATCTCTGCATCCATGTGCTGTATGTACAGTATTTGCTTGTCCACCTGCCCCACCAGCAGCGGCAGGAGTGAGACTCCATCGAGCACTGAGGTGAAAAAAAACAAAACATGCACAAACAGCTTCCTTCTGCTGGGCATGCCACTCACTGGTGTGTGCCCAGCACAGATACCCTCATTCATTGCCAGTAGGGTGGCCAGGATCAACAGAATTACTTTAAACTGCAGTAGATGTCACTGTCTGTACAGTGCGGTGATGATCTCTATGGTATTGCTATCTCCTGTATTCACTTTGTTCTAATTAAGCTGCACTTCCTGATGGTGGTGTATGATTATTTACTGTATCTCTGTATGACACACCCCTAGGCATGCATACCATAAAGATTTCTAAAGAAAAATATGTTGTTTTATAATTAAAACCACACAGGTCTTTTCTATCCTGGTTCATTTTTCATCATATTAACAATCGAAAATAAGAAATATATCAATTGAATAATAAAGTTTAGACTCAATTAAAAACACATTTTTCAGTAGAATGTTATATACACTGTATGTACATCAGTCCTGAAAAAGGGATAAATGAGGAAGACAGAAGGATAGGGGGACTGGACAGTTGGGGCAGTGCGGATCGCGTACACTGAACGTTGCTGAAACACGAAACCCGCAGGTGGAAACAAGGCCTAAAAGGAAATCTTTGCCATTTAATAGCAGACAATTTGTGTTTATTATAACCCTAGCTGTAGGTTGCTGGATGATTTATATTATTCTGCAGCCCAGTAATCATCCCCTGTGTCTCTCCATTGCCGCCTGTCCCCCCTTCCCTCCCCTGCAGTCCCCGTACCAGGCATGGCTGCTGCGGTAGTCAGCCTGCTGTGTAGGTGTTGCTGAGAACAGTGACAGATGGATGCAGGGAGGAGGTTGCTAGGCGCAGAGATGATTCACAGGCTTGCTGGGAAATCTTTTAAAGTATTTTTCTGTTAATCTGTCAACATGCCACTTATGTCGGCTCCAAATTAAGCTTCCAGTTCTCAAAAAAAAGACCCGCAGCTTGTTTCTCCACTGACAGAAAATTGTAAATTGCTAAAGAGTGCGTTTCCGATGACTCTCCCGTGACTGACGGATCAAACCAGCCTGAAGTGAACTCTGCTGGAGGTTTTTAGGTGAAGCTGCTGCAAAGTGCAGTTCTGCTTCTCTACAGCAGGGGGGAGGTGTAAATCCATCACTTACAGCACAGGTTCAAAAAGTAGGACCCATAATCCACCACTTTATGTAAGTCATTCTTTCATGCCCTTACCAGGAAACACCCGATTCTCAAAAAAATCGCAAGACACACTAAGCCAGCGCCCAGAATTGTACCACCCACGCTAAGCCGCCACCCACAGTAAGCTGCCGTTTACAGCTGCACCGCCCACACTAAGGCTCCACCCACAGGTGCAACTGTCATACCTTCCAACACTTTGAGATAAGAAAGAGGGGCACTATAAGACACGCCCCTGCCACAGCTCTAACCATGCCCCTACCACACCCCTTGTCATGCATATCACAAAAAATGTAGAATTTTAACCCCTATAGAGAAAAATAAAGAAAAGCAAAGACAGCCTAGTTCTACGTAGGCAAGGGACCAAGGGACTTCCCACACACATTATTTCATTATGGGATATACGGAATTTAAAAAAAGTCAGCAAATTAAATGATAATTTTACATTTCGATAAAAACAATCGGTTGTACCGAAAAATCTAAAGCTTTTTTCCATTCGTTGAAGAATGATCAAATTTACTGTTTTTATTTCGATAAAAGATCGGGAAAGTTGGATTTCTTAACACGTGTCTGGTCCATTGGTCAGATTTTTGAAATGTTACAATCAGTCAGAAAAATTGATTGCAATTCTTGAATTGAAAAGATATTTTTAGAAAATTGTATGGTGTGTGGCTACTTTTTAGGTGGCCACACACGGTACAATTTTTTTTTACATTTCTTTTCAATTCAACATTTACAATCAAATTTTCTGATTGATTGCAACATTTGAAAAATCTGACCAATGGACCACACACACACACGTGTAAAATGTTTTCCCAATTATGAAAAAAAAATGATTGAAAAAAATTGCTTGTGTCTCTACATTACAAAATTGTCTGTCTACCACACGCCATACCGTACGATCTTGCAAAAAATTAATCATTAATCTCTCAAAATCAAGAAAAATCGGAAAAAAAAGGAAATCCGATCAAAGTTTTCACTCGAAAAACAAAAAAACAAAACAAAAAAGCTTTTGATCTTTCTGTAGAAACGATCGTTTTTATTGAATTGCTGTAAAATCGGATGATTTTATTGTATTGTGCGTGGCCCCCTTTATAGATGGTATTACTGAATAATATAGGACGGCGAGAGGTTGAGCCCGGCAGCCTTTACGGAAGACAGGAAAGCCGCTGTTCGCTGGATGTGAGGTTTTCTAACGTGTGCTGCCCTAATGCTGAGAATATGCGATGCAACTTTCTGTCCTGCCAACAGGTAATCTCTCTGACAGAGGTTGTACCGTGTGTACATGTCCAAACTGCTTCCCATTGATAAAGGGATCGATTCTCCAATAATAACTTTATTTATCAGAAACAGATTGGACATGTCAGAAATGATAGTCCGCATTGTTCCATAGTGTGTTCCCTGCATTATCGGGCTAAAATATCAGCTCAAGAAGAACAAACTGACCCAAGCACACTAAATCAGTAATTTAAAGGGAACTTGAAGTGAGAGGTATATGAAGTCTACCATATTTATTTCCTTTTAAGCAATACCAGTTGCCTGGCAGCCCTGCTGGTCTATTTGGCTGCAGTAGTGCCTAATTAACACCAGAAACAAGCATGCAGCTAATCTTGTCAGGTCTGACAATAATGCCAGAAACCTCTGATTTGCTACATGCTTGTTCAGGGGCTATGGCTAAAAGTATTAGAGGCAGAGGACCAGCAGGGTAGCCAGGTGACTGGTATTGCTTAAAGGAGAACTATAGTGAGAGGTAGATAGAGGCTGCCATATTGATTTCCTTTTAAGCAATACCAGTTGCCCGGCTATCCTGCTGATCCCCTGCCTCTAATACTTTCTGCTCTAGACCCTGAACAAGCATGCAGCAGATCAGGTGTTTCTGACATTTTTGTCAGATCTAATAAGATTAGGGCCTAGTGCACACCAGAGCGGTTCTGCTGCGGTTTGCGATCCGCTTGTGGCTGCGGATCCGCTAGGTTAATGTATTTCAATGGGCTGGTGCACACCAGAGCGGGAGGCGTTTTGCAGAAACGCATACTCCCGGGCTGCTGCAGATTTTGGATTGCAGATGCGTTTCTGCCTCAATGTTAGTGTGATAGGGTGTCAGTTGCCTTGCAAGAGAAGGTTGTGGATGGAATATATGTGTCACCTCGTTTGAGGTATTGGGTTAGATAAAGCTCCAGGAAAAAAAAAAAAAAAAAAAAAAACTGCATGAGTAAAATAGGCTCTTTCAAGAGCCGGTTTAGGGTCCTGGAGTTGGCCAGGGGAGAGTGGGTGGGTTCCCTGGCCATCTGGCCCAGCCCGGGTTTTACACCTGTGCAGGGTGGAGCACAGGTGCTGTATAAAAGTCAGCCAGGCTGACCAGGAAGGGGCTCACTGGGTTCCTAAACTCTGGAGGGAACAGAGCTCTCACGCATGGAGGAAAAACTAATCTTTGCATGTCTAAATGTAAGTTGCCATTTGCTGGACTGTCTTATTGAAACCCTGTTTATGTGTAGTCAGTTAGGGACTAAAAGTGAGACAGGTAGTTGCTCAGCCGAGCAAGGTTTTGTTTTGCTGTTTGTATTTTCTGGCAACTGTTTATTTTCAAAAATAAACTAGGCAGGAGCCTGACTTTTACAAAATTGGAAGCCTGCTGTCTCGTCTATGAACTTTCCCATCCCCGTTGCTAGGGGAAACCGCTACAGTTAGGTATAGGAAAAACGCAAACCGCTCTGAAAAACGGCACTTCAGAGCGGTTTTCCAGGCGTTTTTTGTTACAGAAGCTGTTCAGTAACAGCTTTACAGTAACAATACATGAAATCTACTACACCAAAAACGCTTCACAAATCCGCAAAATGCTAGCTGAAACGCTACAGAAAAAGCGGTTCAAAATCTGCTAGCATTTTGCGGATCTGCTAGCGGTTTTTGGTGTGCACCAGGCCTAGCTGCATGCTTGTTCCTGGTGTGATTCTGCAGGCAAATAGCTCAGCAGGGCTGCTAGGCAACTGGTATTGCTTAAAAGGAAATCAATATGGCAGCCTCCATATACCTCTCACTACAGTTCTCCTTTAAAAGGACATAAATATGGCAGCCTCCTTATCCCTCTGGCTTCAGGTGTCCTTTAAAGGAGAAAACCACCACCACATGCCTGAGAAGAAGTGATCGCAGCCTGATCTGTGAAGTCACCAGTATTTCTAGGTCTCACTCAATGAAGGTCGATATATAGGCTAAGAGGTTAGCAGAGGTCAGGGCCTGTCCCACAATAACCCACCGTATAATTGATGGCATCATTATAGTCTTGTTCTAAAGGTTGCGATTGGTGTTCCCGGTATTAACAAGCATTTTTCTCCCTAAAGCAGACAGCAGCAATCGAAAACAAAGCTTTGACATCATTATAATTGATTCATTTTCTGCCAGCGTCTTCTGTGACTCTGTACAAAACACAGCGGGAGTGAGGAAAACTGTATATTATGTGACTCACAGGGAGTGAAGATATTATGATTATTATTATTATATACCGTATTATAAATAGGATTAGAGTGTGAGCTCTTCTGAAGACAGTCAGTGACATGACTATGTACTCTGTAATGTGCTGCAGGAGATGTCAGTGCTATATAAATACATAATAATAATAATATGGTAGTGACATTAGACTATGACTATGGTAGGATTAGAGTGTGAGCTCCTCTGAGGACAGTCAGTGACATGACTATGTACTCTGTAATGTGCTGCAGAAGATGTCAGTGCTATATAAATCCATAATAATAATATGGTAGGACATTAGACTATGACTGTGGTAGGATTAGAGTGTGAGCTCCTCTGAGGACAGTCAGTGACATGACTATGTACTCTGTAATGTGCTGCAGGAGATGTCAGTGCTACATAAATACATAATAATAATATGGGAGGACATTTGACTATGACTGTGGTAGGATTAGAGTGTGAGCTCCTCTGAAGACAGTCAGTGACATGGCTATGTACTCTGTAATGTGCTTCAGAAGATGTCAGTGCTATATAAACACATAATAATAATATGGTAGGACATTAGACTATGACTATGGTAGGATTAGAGTGTGAGCCCCTCTGAGGACAGTCAGTGACATGACTATGTACTCTGTAATGTGCTGCAGAAGATGTCAGTGCTATATAAATACATAATAATAATATGGTAGGACATTAGACTATGACTATGGTAGGATTAGATTGTGAGTTCCTCTGAGGACAGTCAGTGACAGGGCTGCATGGGTAATGATAGTCACAGGGGCAAAACAATAGCCCCCACAATGCCTGAGCGTTTCGGGGGCAGATCCTGAGGCACAGAGCAGCATCAAGGTGCAGATTAGTCAATTAAACAAAAATGGTGCCTAGTGTGTGCTGTCCCCGGGCACTATCTGTACAGAGTTTGTATATTCTCCCCGTGTCTGCTTGGGTTTCCTCCAGGCACTCCAGTTTCCTCCTGCATCCCCAAAACATACAGATAAGTTAATTGGCTTCCCCCTAAATTAGCCCTAGACTATGATACATACATTACACAATACATACATAGACCTATGACTATGGTAGGATTACATTGTGAGCTCCTCTGAAGGACAGTCAGTGACATGACAATATACTCTGTACAGCGATGCCGCTGCGTAATATGTCGGCGCTATATAATTACTAAATAATGGTTTTGTAAAATAAAAAAAATGACCTTTACCATTTGTTGCTCATCATCCCCTCAGCAGAGGGCAGAGGTGGGAGGAGTCAAGTGATCTGTGCTCATTGGCTGCTGCTCCCTGACAGCTCCTCCCTGGCTGCCTCTGAGGGATGAGGTGATTGGGGGAAGGGGGGGGCAGGGGTGATAACTGGAAAGCTTTCTGTCCAGTAAAAACGAACAATGTCTCAAAAAGAAGTGAAAAGGTGCTACAGGAGCCGGCCAGCTAGGTATTTTTAATATATTTTTTACAAAAAGTACAGACATATAATCCACAAAGCACTATTGTTTGCTAATTGATGCAAATTTACTACATTATGCATTAAAATGGGAGTTTGAACCAAGGGCTGTAACCTCAGGCAGGCACTGCAATAATATTTACTAATACAGCAAGAGGAGCACCTTGCACAGTATAGAAGCGAACTGAAGAAAAAGAACAGTTTAAAGTGTTTTTATAATGAAATCACAATAAACGCGCTCCCCTCCTGACTCGATAATTTGATGAATTAAATTCTCATCTGTTTCCTCGTTGAAGAATTACGTTCATTGATTGCTGTGCAGGTTGGTCAGATATTGATTGTGAATTAGGCGTAAGTATTGGAGATTGAATGCTGCTGGGGGTGGATATTTGTAGAGAGGAAGGAGAAGAGAGAACAGCATGGCAGGAGTGGGCGCACAACATGTGACAGGCCGGCTATGGCAGGAACGCTTATCCGGCGCTGTTCCTTCAATTCAGCTGCAGTGAGACGGGTGTAAAAAGACATAATAAAACATTTACACAAATGTGAGAGGTGTACTGACTTTTGTGAGATACTGCATGTACTTCTGTACCAATCCTGACTGGTACACGTTTTTCTTATGCATTGCTAATCATCCAGTTAATGTCACAAATTCATTCAGGAATGGCAGTGGACCCTACAGTTGGCTCTGGAGCGTGCAGCATTTCTGTACAACAGTGCCCTGGTAGAGTTAGTTTCTGTGTGGGCCGACTGTTGCATTGTATACCCCCAACTTTATGAGATGAGAAAGAGGGACACTTAAGCCACACCCCTGCAACACCCCTGACCACACCCCCATCACACCCCTAGTCACGCATACCATAAAGATTTCATAAGAAAATATGTTGTTGTAACGATTGTGGAATCATATTCGCGGTCAGCGCACCAGACGTGCGCTGACGCGGCGGATTTCCTCCACAAGCGTATATTTGAGGACACCCAGGCTAGGTGCTATGCACCCGCAGAGGGCAATTCCCTCCGGCAGATGGCGCTGTGGAGTGCAGGCGAACACAGTCGCTGCACAGCCACCAGACGGGAATTGTACAGATCCAGGACAAGGTACGATCAGGCAGGGCTGGATAGCCCACAAGAAACAGAGCAAAGGGACAGAACCAATGTGTGTCCACCAAACTAGTCGCCACCCAGCGACGGTGAACACACAACGGCGGAAACGAAGTGGGAATGCAATCGCAAGAATGGCGATTGCCGACAGAGACACAAGACTGAGCAAAACAGGGCACGAGGGTAGCAAAGGCACAGCAAATACAATGAGGAGATATGGAAAATAACAAACGCTAGCTAACCGCGAACACCGCACTCATTCGCAACAGTGCACGCGGTTATGCGCCGTCTCCATGTGATAAGCACAATAGAGACAAGCACGCCTAACTAACCATTAACAGACAAACATGAAACAGAGGACGCGAGCGCTTGCTTAACGGTTACCTCACCGAGCCTCCAGCAAGCGTAGCAGACAAGACAGACACACGAAAACAGGGACAAGCGAGAGATAGGATCCACAGCACTAGCGAAAGTGGCTAGCACGATCCAGGTACAGAGTAGCAGAACAGAAGGATCCACAGCACTAGCGAAAGTGGCTAGCGCGATCCCAGGAGACAGAACAGAAGGATCCACAGTGCTAGCGAAAAGTGCCTAGCGCGATCCCAGGAGACAGAACAGAAGGATCCACAGCGCTAGCGAAAAGTGGCTAGCGCGATCCCAGGAGACAGAACAGAAGGATCCACAGCGCTAGCGAAAAGTAGCTAGCGCGATCCAAAGAGACAGATCAGAAGAGATAGCTGGTAGCAACCGCTGCACCAGCTATACTCCAAGAACAGAGATCAGAACCATTTCCTGTCGACCACCGTTGGGACAGGACAATGGCAACAGAACAAACAAACAGATAATACAACCTGACGGGGCTAGAAGGGGAGCCTAAAGCAACTCCCAGGAATTAACTATACTAGATAGCAATGGCTTACACTCCAGCAGTGTCCATCAGGAACAGACCATGGAAGGGAAATGACCAGCAAAGCCTTCTGGGAAACATAAAGCTCTTATAGTGCCAGTCATCAAAGAAGGCAGGTAGGGGATTTGCATAACGAATGTATGCAAATTCCCCAGCAAGAGAACAGACCAGAAACTTGCAATGGAAAGACAGGTCTCTGTTCCAGAGACCTGCAGCCCACAGACTAGAGGAATGGACAAACAGCCAGCTGAGCGGATCATCACAGTTGTTTTATAATTCAAACCACACTGGTCCTTTCTATCCTGGTTCATTTTCCTTCATATTAACATTTTAAAATTAGTAATATATCAATTAAAGGATGGGAATAAAGTTTAGTGTCAAACACATTTTTTAGTAGAGAAATATATATATTTACATAGAAAGAGGGACAGAGTCCTGAAAGAGGGACACATGAGGAGGAAAGAGGGACAGAGGGGACAGGGCTCCCAAAGAGGGACAGTTGGGAGCTATGCAGTTGTAGAAACTTAGAAAATAAATTATTCAACCCTAATCTCCTGTGCCAGTGGCAAAGCACTGAAAATGGACCTGAACTCTTGCACAGAACAGAAGGAAAACAGAGAAATGCACCCTGTATGTATTTAGAGAGTTTAGCCTGTCTTATTCCCTCATTTGTGTCTAATCAGAAGTTGTAATTTCATCTCTCCTCTGTGTCACCTGACTGCCACGGCAGAGATGGCAGATAAGCTCATTTGAAAGCACAGGCTGTAAACAATATGTCTGCTTCCATGAATCAGGAAGTAGAAACAGTGCTAACTTATAGCAGGATTTGTATCAGCTGTAACAAAGAAATGTTTCTTGTTTAAAAGTTATTATGCTGTTGCTTATCTTGTAGAGCAGAGTGGAAGTTCTGAGTTCAGGTCCGCTTTAACTAGTACACTATCCAACCATGTTAAATTGTAAAACTGAAGTTTAGCTCTGCAGAAAGCAGACATCAATTCCAAATTTTGCATTACACTTCATATTTTGCCTCACACATAGAAAGTTTGATCTAGGTCTGTCTATAACTATTGGGGAAAATTAAATAAATATTGCCATATTTTCAGAGTCTCATGTGTGAAGAGTGGCGATATTTGTCAGTGTCCGGGTACTTCCTGTGGGAGTCGATCAGAGAGTGCGCACAGCGCTGTAATAACAGTCGCTGAGAGGTAACCATGGCTGCGCTCTCCTTCCTGCCACTCCTCAGTAGTGTTTGGACATCGCAAATAAAGATTAAACCAGCCCTTCGGATCAATAGTACTGAAACCATCCTTTTGTGACTCGAATTGGGACCAAGTGAAATTAAAATGTCCAATTCTCTCCACAAAGCAGCTTATTGCAGCAAATTCCTATCCTTAAAGGGGATTTGCATAGAAAATGACAGCTCTGTGGACAATCTGCACTAGTTTATGTGGTAACTAAGTATGAGGGGATTTTTATAGGCTGAACTGTAATTGTCAGGAGATTGCAGTAATCTGATTGAATAATAACAATAAAAACAGGAAAGGATGCCAGCTTAGCTGCAATCAAGTATGTAAAAATACCGTACTACAGTAAAAATGAATCCCCCAATAAAAAAATGTCAGATGTGATCTTTTAGAAGAACGCACAGGGAACAATCAGCTCAGCCACAACTAAGACAGGCTTCACTTATGCTTCACCATGGGATGACAGCAACGTCATCATCTCACACAGAGAAGGAAAAGGAATGAGAAACTACAATAAAGTAGAGTGGAACAACTACACATAACACATGAAACGTGCACATTAACAAAATGAACAGTGCCACCTTATGGCCATTTAGCATATGTACTGTCTAAGCATAAAAGCATGGATATTCTATGGTATGGATATATTCTGAAAAAAGGCACCATGGACGTGAGGTACACTGCTGCTGGTAGTAACCAGCAGATAGTGCATCAACCCTATAGGGAGAAGTAGACATAGGAGTTTTGGTGTCTGGGCATTGGCAGAACTCGCTATTGCGGTTTGATATCTCTCGTCACATTAAATTATTAAGATTAAACTTCTCCTGCAGTGTCTGTCTGTGTGTGTTTGGTTGACTTCATAGTTATTAAACCTGCCTTTGACCCAAAGCAATGTCATCTATGTGAAAGTCACAATTCGCCTGTGCTCACAGCATCTAGTACTACATGGAGCCATCTTGCAAAATAATGTCATATGCAGTTCAACCTGTAAGCACAAACTTTTCTTGTTGAACGTGCAGCTTTCTATTAAGGTACCCATACACTTATAGATTTCTGCCTGGTGAGGCAAAATGATAGATCCTCTCTGAGTCTGAGTCTATTCCTACTACACACAACACAGATTTTCAATAGATACCAGCAGGAAATCTACTGAAAATCTATCAAACCGCAGCACTGCGCTGTTTGATTTAGTGCAACCCTATGAGCCACAAATAAACCATTGTCATCGGAAATCAATTGAAAATGAATGATTTTGGAAACTGATTCCCTGCACATTTGATTACTCTGCTCAAATCTGCCAGGAAAATCGATAAATACATTGGCATCTTTAAAACAAACAAACATAGAACATTTATATCGCACTTTTCTCCTGGCGGACTCAAAGCGCCAGAGCTGCAGCCACTAGGACGCGCTCTATAGGCAGTAGCAGTGTTAGGGATACTTGCCCAAGGTCTCCTACTGAATAGGTGCTGGCTAACTAAACAGGCAGAGCCAAGATTCAAACGCAGGTCTCCTGTGTCAGAGGCAGAGCCCTTAACAATTACACTATCCAGCCACCGCTTTAGTTTAGCTTGCACAAAGAAGCTCACATCTATACATGAGCCTTATCGCCTGCGGTCAGAGATAAAACAGACAGCCTGGACAGCTCACTGGGGTTCAGGGCAACATGCTGATTAAACTCCAAGTAGAAAATAAAAGTTAACCTAATAATCATTTCAGGCTATGAAAGAAAATAGTTTATGCTTAAGAGACACTGAAGCAAAAAAAAATAAATTATGATATAATGAATTGTATGTGTAGTACGGATAATTACTAGAACATTAGTAGCAAAGAAAATATTCTCATATTTTTATTTTCAGTTATATAGTGTTTTTTATAACATTGCATCATTCTCTCATATTTGCAGTTTACACACTACTCAGCATTCTAAATGATTTTACAGAGCAGGCCAGTGAACTATTGACCTGTCCTCTGGAGAGAAAAATAAATTACAGTTACTGACAGTTTAGATAACAAGCTTCAGAAGACAGAGCTCTTTTCGACTTTCAAAAGCGTGGAGCTAAATGGCTCTTTTGCATAGATAACAACTGGAGTTTCTTAACTCTTCCTGCACTGGAAACAATATAAGACTAATGTCTCTGCTCCTAATGTTTTATTTCTTAGTTGTACTACACATCCAAATCATTATATCATAATTTTTTTTCCGCTTCAGTGTCTCTTTAAGACTTATAAGAATAGGACTAATCTACTGGAGCAGAGAGGAAACTTGGACTGTAGTTCCACTTTAACCTCCTTAGCGGTAACCCCGTGCTGGACACGGGGTAAGCCGCCGGAGGGTGCCGCTCAGGCCCTGCTGGGCCGATTTTCATAATTTTTTTTTTTGCTGGACGCAGCTAGCACTTTGCTAGCTGCGCCAGCACTCTGATCGCCGCCGGCCCCCGCCCGATCGCCGCTATTTGCTGCGGCGTGCGCCCCCCCCCCCCCCCCCAGACCCCAGCGCTGCCTGGCCAATCAGTGCCAGGCAGCGCCGAGGGGTGGCCCGGGACTCCCAATGACGTCCCGACGTCAGTGACGTCGGTGACGTCATCCCGCCCCGTCGCCATGGCGACGGGGGAAGCCCTAAAGGAAATCCCGTTCTATGAACGGGATTTCCTGATCGGAGATCGCCGAAGGCGATCGAAGCGGGCGGGGGGATGCCGCTCAGCAGCGGCTATCATGTAGCGAGCCCTCGGCTCGCTACATGATTAAAAAAAAAAAAATTTAAAAAAAACTGCTGCGCTCCCTCCTGGCGGTATTTTTCATACCGCCAAGGAGGTTAAGGGAAGGTCTGAGGTAAATAAAAAACAAAGATCTACTTACCCGGGGCTTCCTCCAGCCCCTGGCAGTCATCCTGTGCCCTCGCCTCCCCTCCGGTGCAGATGCCGACCTCGCCAGTTCAGCATCTACAGCGCCTGCATGAGAGCCGCTCGTGGTCGCGCTGACATCATCTGGAGTGCACTGCGCAGGCGCAGAGCTGAGACGAGGGCCCCGGACGGCTGCCATGGGCTAGAGGAACCCCTAGGTAAGTAGATTTTTGTTTTTTATTTACCTTGCATCTTCCCTTCAAGTCTTGCATCGCGGCATCTCTCATTATTAAAACTTTTAATCCGCAGAGTCCTCACTTCTGGCGTCGTTGAAGTTATGACAATTTCTGCATCGCGCGGTGCAAAGTTCAGCCCGTTGATAAACGCAGGGAATGTTTACCAATTGTGCATTTAATAAGCACATGTCATCCCGCATTTCCCACGCTGCTCCTGACAAGTCACCGCGCTTTGTTCACAGCGTATTAAAATTCATTAAAGGCTGACAATGCGGTGAAATCGCACAAATTCCGAGCGGCAAGCATGTAAACAGCCTGTTTATCAGAATTCTTACATAATGCCTCCCCAGCAGCATTCAGAGCAACACGAGCTGGTGGATAACATTTACATTAAGCCAACTGTTGTTGTTTCAGAACTCAGAGGCTGATTCCCCACGTTGTCTTTTATGGATTAAACACAAATGTCGGTGAAGGGAATAATTTGGGAGGTTCAACGTGTTTCAGTGACTATTTGGTTGATTCATTATGAGAATTGTTATATACGAAGATATATTGTAAACACAATAAATAACAATAGGTGTGAAACAATTTAAACCACTTCCCAACTGAGGGGTTTTACCGCAATTTTCACCTTTCAGCTCTCCTTCCATTCATTTGGCAATAACTTTATCTCTACTTACCTCAATGAATTGAACTTTTTGTTTTTTTCCCGTCACTAATTAGGTTTTCTTTGGGTGGTACATTATGCCCAGAATTATTTTATTCTAAATGTTTTTTAATGGGAAAATAAGAAAAAAATTAGAAAAAAATCGTTATTTTTCAGTTTTCAGCCATTATAGTTTTTAAATAATGCATGCTACCATAATTAAAATCCAAGTAATTTATTTGCCCATTTGTACCGGTTATTACACCATTTAAATTATGTTCCTATCACAATGTCTGGCGCCAATATTTTATTTGGAAATAAAGCAGCATTTTTTTCAGTTTTGTGTCCATTACTAATAACAAGCCCATCATTTATAAAGTAACATACCCTCTTGACATGTATTTTAAAAAAAGTTCAATTCCTAAGAAAACTATTTATGTATTTTTTTATTGTAATTTTTTTTTTTTTTTTACAAAAAACAAATGTTGGTAACTATTGGGGAGTGTGGGAGGTAAGGGGTTAATTTAAAATGTAAAAATAGGTCTTTGCATTAAAAAAAAATGCTTTTAGATGTAGTTTTACTATTTGGCCACTAGATGGCCTCAGTCATTTCTTTTTTAATGGGTCCTGTAAGTGAAATATGTATGCTTACAGGAAGTGTAATGAGGATGGGAAACTTTTATTTATTAGAATGATTGCGCAGCTTCTCATAGAAGCCGCCGATCATTGCTACAGGAATTGCTTTCCCATTAATTGATCTCACGGCGAGCAGACGGCAACGTGAACGAGCGCACAAGTGAGCGGGAGCGCGAACAGCGGTGGTGGCAGCGGGGGTACGTATATTTACTCCCCTGGGTATTTAAATGAAGTCTAAAGGGGAGTAGATATACTGTACAGAATCTGTGCAGTGGTTTTAACCGGCCCCCCATTCGTCCAGTGTTACGCCCAATAGCCGATATTTAACATTAGAGTCAATGTTGGCGCCTGATTTGTCCATTTCTCATTTGCGGCCCGATTTTCCTCCTCTCCGGTCCTGACAGTTTTCTGTCACCAGATCACCGGCCAGCAGTAAAGATGTCACCATGTGATAAATGACAGAATGTAAATCAGGGAGAGGAAGGTTTTATAATAAACAAACACTGACTAAACAATCTATAAATTAGCAGCGCGGTGGCGTAGTGGTTAGCTCTCTCGCCTTGCAGTGCTGGGCCCCAGGTTCATATCCCAGCCAGGTCAACATCTGCAAGGAGTTTGTATGTTCTCCTCAAGTCTGTGTGGGTTTCCTCCGGGCACTCCGGTTTCCTCCCACATCCCAAAAGACATACAGATAAGTTAATTGGCTTCCCCTAAATTGTCCCTAGACTACAATACATACACTACCCAATACATACATACACATATGACTATAGTAGGGACTAGATTGTGAGCCACTCTGAGGGACAGTTAGTGACAAGACAATATACTCTGTACAGCGCTGCGTAAGATGTCGGCACTGCATACATGCTATATAATAATGTAAATTAATATTGTAAACAATGAGAAATTTTATTCATTATGGGATCTTCACTACAGGCAGGGTTGGAGCTACCATAGGAAAAATGGGCAATTGCCCCAGGGCCCCAGAGCCTGTAGGGGCCCCCAAGGTGTCCCTCCCCCATCTTAACTGTTGCTCCCCAGGGACTCTGCAGAGTCTGTTAAGTTGGGAGGTGATTGGGGAAGGATCAGCAGCCAGCTCAGGGGCCCAGGAGGGAGATTTGGCTGCAACAAATGGGCCCCTAGTGACGCTTTTTGGTCGGGGGTGTCTGTTGGGGGCCCCCAGGCTAATCTTGCCCTAGGGCCCAATTGTTACTTGAACCGGCCCTGACTACAGGTCCTCTTTAAACCCTGATATATGCTCTTGCTATCTCTCTGGCTCCAGAATCTGTATATGGAAATTTGTAAAATGTAACTTAAACGACTTAGTAAGATGAACGCGCAAAATGATAAATTTGAGACTCACAGTAAATCTGCCCCAGTCTTGCTTATCAGCAGTCAGAGTTCCCCATATGGCTGTTAGGCCAGAAAAATGATTTTTCTATGTAAATGATCATAAGTCATGTCTTACTATCGACGGTAAAGTAAATCTGTAATTAAAAAACAAAACAAAAACAAAAAGTCAGATACTTGCCTTGCTTCAATTTAAAGCGGATCTAAACTCAGAACTTCCTCTCTGCTCTGAAAGATAAGCAACAGCATGATCTTTAATGAAAATCATTTCTTTGTTACAGCTGATACAAATCCTGCAATACATTTGCAGTGTGTCTACTTCCTGCTTTCATGGAAGCAGGCATAAGGTTAACACCCTGTGTTTACAATGTAGCAGCTCTGCCGAGGCAGCCAGCTGACACAGCTGAGAGATCAAATTACAGTTGTGATTAGTCACAGATGAGGGGGAATCTGACAGGCTAAACTCTCTAAATATATACAGGATGCATTTCTCTGTGTTTTCCGCCTGTCCTGTGCAAGAGTTCAGGTCCACTTTATCTGAATTGAGGGGATGGAGATTAATAAAAATGGTGGTCCAAGCTCGTTTTTTTGTTTTTCTAAAAACTCCCCACCCAGATAACTGTACCCCTAATAAGGGCCAATATCTGGGAGCTCTAATTAAAGTGGCCTTCAGTTTCTACCATAAATCCCAACAATATTATTACCCCTCACCCCACTTGCTTCTTGATGCACATCAGTGTGGAGAAGGGACCCTTGGTAGGATCTCCCGTGCCGTCTCCTGTGTGTTGGTGGCCTCTGTGGTGTGGTAGGATCTCCCGTGCCGTCTCCCGTGTGTTGGTGGCCTCTGTGGTCTGGTAGGATCTCCCATGCCGTCTCCTGTGTGTTGGTGTCCTCTGTGGTCTGGTAGAATCTCCTGTGCCGTCTCCTTTGTATTGGTGTCCTCTGTGGTCTGGTAGGATCTCCCGTGCTGTCTCCTGTGTGTTGGTGGCCTCTGTGGTGTGGTAGGATCTCCCGTGCCGTCTCCTGTGTGTTGGTGGCCTCTGTGGTGTGGTAGGATCTCCCATGCCGTCTCCTGTGTGTTGGTGTCCTCTGTGGTCTGGTAGAATCTCCTGTGCCGTCTCCTTTGTATTGGTGTCCTCTGTGGTCTGGTAGGATCTCCCGTGCTGTCTCCTGTGTGTTGGTGGCCTCTGTGGTGTGGTAGGATCTCCCGTGCCGTCTCCTGTGTGTTGGTGTCCTCTGTGGCCTGGTAGGATCCCCTATGCCGTCTCCTGTGTGTTGGTGTCCTCTGTGTCCTGGTAGGATCTCCCGTGCCGTCTCCTGTGTGTTGGTGGCCTCTGTGGTGTGGTAGGATCTCCCATGCCGTCTCCTGTGTGTTGGTGTCCTCTGTGGTCTGGTAGAATCTCCTGTGCCGTCTCCTTTGTATTGGTGTCCTCTGTGGTCTGGTAGGATCTCCCGTGCTGTCTCCTGTGTGTTGGTGGCCTCTGTGGTGTGGTAGGATCTCCCGTGCCGTCTCCCGTGTGTTGGTGGCCTCTGTGGTCTGGTAGGATCTCCCATGCCGTCTCCTGTGTGTTGGTGTCCTCTGTGGTCTGGTAGAATCTCCTGTGCCGTCTCCTTTGTATTGGTGTCCTCTGTGGTCTGGTAGGATCTCCCGTGCTGTCTCCTGTGTGTTGGTGGCCTCTGTGGTGTGGTAGGATCTCCCGTGCCGTCTCCCGTGTGTTGGTGTCCTCTGTGGCCTGGTAGGATCCCCTATGCCGTCTCCTGTGTGTTGGTGTCCTCTGTGTCCTGGTAGGATCTCCCGTGCCGTCTCCTGTGTGTTGGTGGCCTCTGTGGTGTGGTAGGATCTCCCATGCCGTCTCCTGTGTGTTGGTGTCCTCTGTGGTCTGGTAGAATCTCCTGTGCCGTCTCCTTTGTATTGGTGTCCTCTGTGGTCTGGTAGGATCTCCCGTGCTGTCTCCTGTGTGTTGGTGGCCTCTGTGGTGTGGTAGGATCTCCCGTGCCGTCTCCCGTGTGTTGGTGGCCTCTGTGGTCTGGTAGGATCTCCCATGCCGTCTCCTGTGTGTTGGTGTCCTCTGTGGTCTGGTAGAATCTCCTGTGCCGTCTCCTTTGTATTGGTGTCCTCTGTGGTCTGGTAGGATCTCCCGTGCTGTCTCCTGTGTGTTGGTGGCCTCTGTGGTGTGGTAGGATCTCCCGTGCCGTCTCCCGTGTGTTGGTGTCCTCTGTGGCCTGGTAGGATCCCCTATGCCGTCTCCTGTGTGTTGGTGTCCTCTGTGTCCTGGTAGGATCTCCCGTGCCGTCTCCTGTGTGTTGGTGGCCTCTGTGGTGTGGTAGGATCTCCCATGCCGTCTCCTGTGTGTTGGTGTCCTCTGTGGTCTGGTAGAATCTCCTGTGCCGTCTCCTTTGTATTGGTGTCCTCTGTGGTCTGGTAGGATCTCCCGTGCTGTCTCCTGTGTGTTGGTGGCCTCTGTGGTGTGGTAGGATCTCCCGTGCCGTCTCCCGTGTGTTGGTGGCCTCTGTGGTCTGGTAGGATCTCCCATGCCGTCTCCTGTGTGTTGGTGTCCTCTGTGGTCTGGTAGAATCTCCTGTGCCGTCTCCTTTGTATTGGTGTCCTCTGTGGTCTGGTAGGATCTCCCGTGCTGTCTCCTGTGTGTTGGTGGCCTCTGTGGTGTGGTAGGATCTCCCGTGCCGTCTCCCGTGTGTTGGTGTCCTCTGTGGCCTGGTAGGATCCCCTATGCCGTCTCCTGTGTGTTGGTGTCCTCTGTGTCCTGGTAGGATCTCCCGTGCCGTCTCCTGTGTGTTGGTGGCCTCTGTGGTGTGGTAGGATCTCCCATGCCGTCTCCTGTGTGTTGGTGTCCTCTGTGGTCTGGTAGAATCTCCTGTGCCGTCTCCTTTGTATTGGTGTCCTCTGTGGTCTGGTAGGATCTCCCGTGCTGTCTCCTGTGTGTTGGTGGCCTCTGTGGTGTGGTAGGATCTCCCGTGCCGTCTCCCGTGTGTTGGTGGCCTCTGTGGTCTGGTAGGATCTCCCATGCCGTCTCCTGTGTGTTGGTGTCCTCTGTGGTCTGGTAGAATCTCCTGTGCCGTCTCCTTTGTATTGGTGTCCTCTGTGGTCTGGTAGGATCTCCCGTGCTGTCTCCTGTGTGTTGGTGGCCTCTGTGGTGTGGTAGGATCTCCCGTGCCGTCTCCCGTGTGTTGGTGGCCTCTGTGGCCTGGTAGGATCTCCTGTGCCGTCTCCTTTGTGTTGGGGGCCTCTGTGGTCTGGTAGGATCTCCCGTGCCGTCTCCTGTGTGTTGGTGTCCTCTGTGTCCTGGTAGGATCTCCTGTGCCGTCTCCTTTGTGTTGGGGGCCTCTGTGGTCTGGTAGGATCTCCCATGCCGTCTCCTGTGTGTTGGTGTCCTCTGTGGTCTGGTAGAATCTCCTGTGCCGTCTCCTTTGTATTGGTGTCCTCTGTGGTCTGGTAGGATCTCCCATGCCGTCTCCTGTGTGTTGGTGTCCTCTGTGTCCTGGTAGGATCTCCTGTGCCGTCTCCTTTGTGTTGGGGGCCTCTGTGGTCTGGTAGGATCTCCCATGCCGTCTCCTGTGTGTTGGTGGCCTCTGTGGTCTGGTAGGATCTCCCATGCCGTCTTCTGTGTGTTGGTGTCCTCTGTGTCCTGGTAGGATCTCCTGTGCCATCTCCTATGTGTTGGTGTCCTCTGTGGTCTGGTAGGATCTCCTGTGCCGTCTCCTTTGTGTTGGTGTCCTCTGTGTCCTGGTAGGATCTCCTGTGCCGTCTCCTTTGTGTTGGTGTCCTCTGTGGTATGGTAGGATCTCCCGTGCCGTCTCCTTTGTGTTGGGGGCCTCTGTGGTCTGGTAGGATCTCCCATGCCATCTCCTGTGTGTTGGTGGCCTCTGTGGTCTGGTAGGATCTCCTGTGCCGTCTCCTTTGTGTTGGTGTCCTCTGTGTCCGGGTAGGATCTCCTGTGCCATCTCCTATGTGTTGGTGTCCTCTGTGTCCTGGTAGGATCTCCTGTGCCGTCTCCTTTGTGTTGGTGTCCTCTGTGGTCTGGTAGGATCCCCTATGCTGTCTCCTTTGTGTTGGTGTCCTCTGTGTCCTGGTAGGATCTCCTGTGCCATCTCCTATGTGTTGGTGTCCTCTATGGTCTGGTAGGATCTCCCGTGCCGTCTCCTTTGTGGTGGCAGCCTCTGTGGCCTGGTAGGATCCCCTATGCTGTCTCCTGTGTGTTGGCATCTTTTATGGCCTGTAGGATCTCCCACGTCTCCTGTGTGTTGGTGTTCTTTATGGCCTGGTAGGATCTCCCGTGCCGTCTCCTGTGTGTTGGTGTCCTCTGTGGTCTGGTAGGATCTCCCGTGCTGTCTCCTTTGTGTTGGTGTCCTCTGTGGTCTCGTAGGATCTCCCGTGCTGTCTCCTTTGTGTTGGTGTCCTCTGTGGTCTGGTAGGATCTCCCGTGCTGTCTCCTTTGTGTTGGTGTCCTCTGTAGTCTGGTAGGATCTCTCCTGCTGTCTCCTTTGTATTGGTGTCCTCTGTGGTCTGGTAGGATCTCCCGTGCTGTCTCCTTTGTGTTGGTGTCCTCTGTGGTCTGGTAGGATCTCCCGTGCCGTCTCCTTTGTGTTGGGGGCCTCTGTGGTCTGGTAGGATCTCCCGTGCTGTCTCCTTTGTGTTGGTGTCCTCTGTGGTCTGGTAGGATCTCCCGTGCTGTCTCCTTTGTGTTGGTGTCCTCTGTGGTCTGGTAGGATCTCCCGTGCTGTCTCCTTTGTGTTGGTGTCCTCTGTGGTATGGTAGGATCTCCTGTGCCGTCTCCTTTGTGTTGGGGGCCTCTGTGGTCTGGTAGGATCTCCCGTGCTGTCTTCTTTGTGTTGGTGTCCTCTGTGGTCTGGTAGGATCTCTCGTGCCGTCTCCTGTGTGTTGGTGTTCTCTGTGGTCTGGTAGGATCTCCCATGCTGTCTCTTTTGTGTTGGTGTCCTCTGTGGTCTGGTAGGATCTCCCGTGCTGTCTCCTTTGTGTTGGTGGGCTCTGTGGTCTGGTAGGATCTCCCATGCCGTCTCCTTTGTGTTGGTGTCCTCTGTGGCCTGGTAGGATCTCCCACGTCTCCTTTGTGTTGACGTCCTCTGTAGACTGGTGGTATTTCCTGTGCTGTCTCCTTTGTGTTGATGGCCTCTGTGGCCTGTTAGGATCTCCTGTGCTGACTTCTTTGTGTTGGTGGCCTGGTAGGATCTCCCATGCCATCTCCTTTGTGTTGGCGTCCTCTGTGGCCTGGTAGGCTCTCCCGTGTCATCTCCTTTGTGTTGGTGGCCTGGTAGGATCTCCCATGCATTCTCCTTTGTGTTGGTGTCCTCTGTGGCCTGGTAGGATCTCCTGTGCCGTCTCCTGTGTGTTGGTGTCCTCTGTGGCCTGGTAGGATCTCCTGTGCCGTCTCCTTTGTGTTGGTGTCCTCTGTGTCCTGGTAGGATCTCCTGTGCCGTCTCCTTTGTGTTGGTGTCCTCTGTGTCCTGGTAGGATCTCCTGTGCCGTCTCCTTTGTGTTGGCATCCTCTGTGGCCTGGTAGGATCTCCTGTGCCGTCTACTTTGTGTTGGTGGCCTCTGTGGTCTGGTAGGATCTCCTGTTCTGTCTCCTTTGTGTTGGTGGCCTGGTAGGATCTCCCATGCCATCTCCTTTGTGTTGGTGTCCTCTGTGGCCTGGTAGGATCTCCTGTGCCGTCTCCTTTGTGTTGGTGTCCTCTGTGTCCTGGTAGGATCTCCTGTGCCGTCTCCTTTGTGTTGGTGTCCTCTGTGGCCTGGTAGGATCTCCTGTGCCGTCTACTTTGTGTTGGTGGCCTCTGTGGTCTGGTAGGATCTCCTGTTCTGTCTCCTTTGTGTTGGTGGCCTGGTAGGATCTCCCTTGCTGTCTCCTTTGTGTTGGCGGCCTCTGTGGCCTGGTAGGATCTCCCGTGCCGTCTCCTTTGTGTTGGCGTCCTCTGTGGCCTGGTAGGATCTCCCGTGCCGTCTCCTTTGTGTTGGCGTCCTCTGTGGCCTGGTAGGATCTCCCGTGCCGTCTCCTTTGTGTTGGCGTCCTCTGTGGCCTGGTAGGATCTCCTGTTCTGTCTCCTTTGTGTTGGTGGCCTGGTAGGATCTCCCTTGCTGTCTCCTTTGTGTTGGCGGCCTCTGTGGCCTGGTACGATCTCCTGTGCCGTCTCCTTTGTGTTGGCGTCCTTTATGGCCTGGTAGGATCTCCCGTGCCGTCTCCTTTGTGTTGGCGTCCTCTGTGGCCTGGTAGGATCTCCCGTGCCGTCTCCTTTGTGTTGGCGTCCTCTGTGGCCTGGTAGGATCTCCTGTTCTGTCTCCTTTGTGTTGGTGGCCTGGTAGGATCTCCCTTGCTGTCTCCTTTGTGTTGGCGGCCTCTGTGGCCTGGTACGATCTCCTGTGCCGTCTCCTTTGTGTTGGCGTCCTTTATGGCCTGGTAGGATCTCCCGTGCCGTCTCCTTTGTGTTGGCTTCCTCTGTGGCCTGGTAGGATCTCCTGTTCTGTCTCCTTTGTGTTGGTGGCCTGGTAGGATCTCCCTTGCTGTCTCCTTTGTGTTGGCGGCCTCTGTGGCCTGGTACGATCTCCTGTGCCGTCTCCTTTGTGTTGGCGGCCTGGTGTGCCCTTTAGTGAGCTGCATTCATTAAGCTCAGTCTAATGAGAGGTAGTAATTATGTTTTCAGAATTTCTTGCTGGCTGAGGTCATTGATTAAGTTGTGCTCTGGGAACAGATCCAGAAGCTTGAAAAGTGAACCTCCTACCGCTGGTATTTATATCCCCATGTGAAATTAAAGGCAAACTCTGGCCAAGTACCTCATATAAACCCTCTGGTGAACTGAATCATTAAATGGATTTAAATACAACTAAAGACTCATACACGACTGACTAAAGTTGGCTGAGGTGGCCAATAATGGCCGCCTCAGCCGATAATCAGGCATGTGTACAGTGGCACATGACCCCCAACCCATGAGCGATCCACCCAGCGGATCAACTCAACCCCATTGATTACCGATCACATTGTTCACACTGCTCCCCACGCACACACCGCTTCGTCATCCCTCCACCTCCCCGCATCGCAACACAGCGCGTTGTCCGCTACATGGCTTAAACGTGTCTGTGCAGTCTGGCCCAACGATGTCGCCAGGGCCGGCCTTAGGTTTCACAGCGCCCTGAGCGAAACCTGATTTTTGTGCCCCCCCCCTCATACTCTTTACGCATGCGCGCACTCCCACACACACACGCACTCACACACACATGACCATATGCAATTCACCTTTTCTCCTGAGATATCTCCTAGGACAGCGGTTCCCAACCTTTTTGACGTTGTGACACATCACGCCAAATGCTCAGATCTCTGTGACACGTCACATATGTATAATAGGAAAAATACTATTAATAACCACGAATGGATGGAAAGAGTGAATTATCCTGAATATACTTAGCAATGACGGCTAGAACCTTTCAGGAATATTAATAAAAACAATTAGTGGGACAGTTATCCGCCCCCCCCCCCCCCATTTACAATGATAGCACAGCACCAACAACTTGCACCACGCGTTATAGCCACAGTGCACCCCCCCCCCCCCCGATCTCATGTATAGGTGCCCTCAATATAGTTTGCCAAGCATAGGTGCCCCCAATATAGGAAGTCAGTTGAATGTCTCCATACCCCCCTAGGTAGCCAGGTGTAGGTGTCTCCAGTACAGGAAGTCAGTTGAAGGTCTCCATCACCCCCATAGGTAGCCAGGCGTAGGTGTCTCCAGTACAGGAAGTCAGTTGAAGGTCTCCATCACCCCCATAGGTAGCCAGGCGTAGGTGCCTCCAGTATGGGTAGCCAGGTGTTGGAGCCCTCAGTAAAGGTAGCCAGCTATAGGTGCCCCCAGTGTAGGAAATCAGGTGTAGGTGCCCTCAGTATAGATGACCAGCTGCAGGCGCCCCCAGTGTAGGAAATCAGGTGTAGGTGCTCTCAGTATAGGTAACCAGCTATTAGGCGCCCCCTTGGAAGCCGGCGCCCTGTGCGACCGCTCTGGTCGAACAGGTCAAAGGCCGGCTATGGATGTCGCCTAAGGGGATCGGGTCCCGATCTCCGACGGGTGTCATTCATCAAAGGTGTGTAAGCACCTTGAGGCCGGTTCCACACCCGAACCCCCGTTATAGGTTCGGTGTGATTGGATGATACCTCACCTGCGCAAATGCACGACATCATGCACACAAAGCATGATTCAGAGTATCCAGTTAAAGGGATACTGTAGGGGGGTCAGGGGAAAATGAGTTGAACTTACCCGGGGCTTCTAATGGTCCCCCGCAGACATCCTGTGCCCGCGCAGCCACTCACCGATGCTCCGGCCCCGCCTCCTGTTCACTTCTGGAATTTCAGACTTTAAAGTCAGAAAACCACTACGCCTGTGTTGCCGTGTCCTCGATCCCGCTGATGTCATCAAGAGCGCACAGTGCAGGCCCAGTATGGTCTGTGTCTGCGCAGTACACTCCTGGTGACATCAGCGAGAGCGAGGACACGGCAACGCAGGCGCAGTTGTTTTCTGACTTTAAAGTCAGAAATTCCAGAAGTGAACTGGAGGCGGGGCCGGAGCATCGGTGAGTGGCTGCGCGGGCACAGGATGTCTGCGGGGGACCATTAGAAGCCCCGGGTAAGTTCAGCTCATTTTCCCCCGAACCCCCTACAGTATCCCTTTAAGTCGTTTGCTTCAGCCCAGGCCTCTGCTCTGGTAGAAATGGTTATTTGTTTATCCTTCCCTAGAGAGAGGCCAATAAACCCTAAAGCAAAACCACCTCATATCCTTTGGGTCTACTTCAGAGGATATTGATAAGTCCAGGGGGCCAGAAACCAGGTCACCGGTCGTAAATTTCTGGCTGTCCGGAAACCACATTTCTTTTCCAAATTCTTTGAGAAGATCCCTATAAGAATACCTATAAGAAGAATCCCTATAAGAAGAATCCCTATAAGAAGAATACCCTATAATTAATCTACAAATAACAATATTCATCTTACCAAATTATCAGCTTTCCGTAGATGCCAGCCGTATCAAAATTATCAGATATGCATTAGATTCCATCTTGGGGTGTTTGAGCCACAAAGCATTTGTCTAGCACCTTCTGTGACAGAAATAGGGTTTTCTCTGAAATGAAATAGGACAACTCCTATGTTTTTAGTCTCTGAATAAAGTAGAGAATGCCAGGAATAGGCAGGTATCATTCTCTGCGGGTTCTGATCAACTGATGCTGCAATATGATCATTTAAGGTATTCCATATTTTTTCTGCCTCTCACGACAGAGGGTGGAGCTGGAGCAGGTAGCAGAACTGCCCATCTCTTGTTACCATCTCCACCCTCTAGAGGAGAAAGTTAAAACTGCTGGACACACAGACTGTCAGGAGAGTCCCTGCCAGTATCCCTATACCATCCAGGATCTGGGCTGTTATCATATTACCCAGAGAACTTAATATTTTCTGTTTGGACTTACCATTGCAAAGGACATGGTAATTTGACAAACAACTCAGACATTATACCCAGTTATTTTCACTTTTATTCCCTCTATTTTTACTGTATCAATCTGTCCACTTTCTAAATTCATATTATGCATTATTTTCCTATAAAATAAACAATTAAAAATCGTTTGTCTAAGTGCCTGTTCTGAAATCTCTGGAAAGAGTTCTGCGTTTCCTAGGAGAACGTGATCATAACTGGTTTTATTGATGTTATTTTTTGCTATCTCTAGTGGGGTTGTTGAACTAACCCCTATTCCTTACAGGATTAGCTAAAGTTAGATTTGCGTATTTGCACGCTAAAATGCGAATTGGTGGCAGCGACCCAATCTCTATATGAGATCGCAGATTGTTTCAATTGTACGTACAATCGAAATTGTACTGTGTGTGGACTCACCATCCAATCCAAAAGGTTTCTCTGCCTGCGGTGCTGAATGCCTTCAGGATTCCCTCAGGGTCTGAGGCTGAATGGTAAACTGTGGCAAAGAGGAACAGGAACTGGAGGGTGACGTCACAGACCCCACTGCCGCTTTTTTAGTAGGGGAGGTGTCTATTGGTGGGGTAAATTTGCCCGGGGGCCCCGCTGTTACTAGGGCCAGCTCTGCCTGAGTACTCCTGAAGATGAGTGAGTCCGGGCTTGCACATGCTCAGTCTGGATATGCTGCTGTTACTAGGGCCAGCTCTGCCTGAGTACTCCTGAAGATGAGTGAGTCCGGGCTTGCACATGCTCAGTCTGGATATGCTGCTGTTACTAGGGCCAGCTCTGCCTGAGTACTCCTGAAGATGAGTGAGTCCGGGCTTGCACATGCTCAGTCTGGATATGCTGCTGTTACTAGGGCCAGCTCTGCCTGAGTACTCCTGAAGATGAGTGAGTCCGGGCTTGCACATGCTCAGTCTGGATATGCTGCTGTTACTAGGGCCAGCTCTGCCTGAGTACTCCTGAAGATGAGTGAGTCCGGGCTTGCACATGCTCAGTCTGGATATGCTGCTGTTACTAGGGCCAGCTCTGCCTGAGTACTCCTGAAGATGAGTGAGTCCGGGCTTGCACATGCTCAGTCTGGATATGTCTGGCTTCAAAAGCAACTGAGGAACGGGAGCGCTTCCAAAGACTTCCGGGAACCCCGAAGGTGGGAAATTCAAACTGAGGACAGTCATGGGCTGCCAGGGGGACCAGGAGAAGACAGGAGTTGGGCTGAGGGACACTCGTGACTTGTAGGGGCTGGAAGAAGTCCCAGGTCAGTAAAGATAGATTTTATTACTCGGCTAGGATAGCCTTTAAAGAGGAGCTGTCAGCCATATTATCTCTTTTACATATATAAGTAGATAAATACTTGCTCTTCTTACATAACATATGTATTATACTGTCCACGTTTTGATTTTAGTGATTTTTCTACAGTGAAAAAAAGAGAAAATCCTTCTTAGCATTTCCCCTTTTAACTGTGGCTATTTTGAAGCCAATCCTGATGTCATTTCCTCCCTTACTCTCCTCTGCCTGATTGTATATGCATTGCCCGCCCTATACTATAGAAAGTGCATTGTCTGTCTCAGCATGAGAAATATTGGCCAATCAGAGAGGAACAGAGGTGTGGGAGAGGAAAACAGGAGGGAAAGAGGCTTCAGCCAATCAGGCTGCATTAGTTATGTCTGAGGGGAAGTAGAGAAGCAAACAACGACAACCCAGCATGCCCTGAAACTTCCTTTTTGTGTACCAAATTTTGTGTGTACCAAATAAGAGTCAGGTTAGCTGGGGAATGATCATTTATGAACAAGAAAAGTAATAGAGATGTGTAACTTTTGGATTGCCTGGTTAGCACCCTTATTACTTGTTTACCAGATAAAAATAAAGAATTGATTTTTGATTTTATGCGCAACAGTTACACTTTAAGAAGCTACACATTGCCTGACAGTACTCTCAGTGCAGCCACGTGTTTTATCTAAGCTTTCTATGTATTGTATAACAATTGTCTTCTACTTCTGAACATCACAGTAATGTATTTCGCTCTGAAAAGAACAGGTTTTGCACCAGCCTGCCTTTGATTTGCGTTCTCCTTTAACTGCATGAATAACAGAGAATTCAGCGCCGCTTGCTTTTGCCTCGTCTGTTTTATTTTTTCCCATGTGACACAAATCAGAATGCTGGAGCTGGAGGGAACGGTGTAATTACAGCAGCCGGATAGCAGCGATCAAGGCAACCGTGTGGGCAAATAGTCATGTTTCCGCAGCCCACGACAAGACCGCCCGCCGAGTCCCAGTGGGTGAGAGCGCCAGCTACAATCCAGCCCCGCCGGTGACAATCTGAAATGTTCACAAGCAGTTTTCAGGTGCGCAGCATGGCTGGCAGCGAAACGCGTAGCGCAGGAAGTCTGTTGTATTGTGCGCTCCACGCGCTTTCCTATTATTCTCATGCAGGTGGCGGAAATGGAGGGAAAAGATTCCCAGAGGCTGTGATGCTGGAGGAGTGGGTGAGTCACATGACTTCTCTGCGTCATCCTCTGTCTATCAGCCCCCGACCTCATTATCTGACGTCTGTTACGCAAGGAGCGGAAAATAAAAACGTGGTTATTTCTCAAAGCCACACCCCTTATCAACATGGAAGTACATAAAAGGCACATGGTCTACTCATCCTGCTATGACGTCGAGCTACAAAGTAACGCTGAGAAAGGTGAAGGCAACCGGAGCTGAAAAATGAAAATCTGAAGCGTTAAAGTGATCCAAGGGTGAGAGGTTTATGGAGGCTGCCATATTTATTTCCTTTTAAGCAATACTGGTTGTCTGGCTATCCTGATGATCTTCTGCCTCTAATACTTTCAGCCATAGCCCCTGAACAAGCATGTAGCAGATCAGGTGTTTCTGAAGTTATTGTCAGATCTGACTGGATTAGCTGCATGCTTGTTTCTGGTGTGATTCAGACACTACTGCAGCCAAATAGATCAGCAGGGCTGCCAGGCAACTAGTATTGCTTAATAGGAAATAAATATGGCAGCCTCCATATACCTCTCACCACGGGTTCACTTTACGCAAACACCGGTAGGGTTCACGCCCGCGCAGCAGCAGGACGCCGCTTGTGCCTGGCATTTTCCTCCGTGCACGAGCGACTTCATGCTTCTGCGCTGGCTCAAATTCTCCTCGTACTCAGAGTTGGGCGTCGCCACAAACAACATAGTCAGCAATATTGTGCAATATATTCAGGAAGTCCCAGAGTAGGAACAGAGGGGTGTAAGAGGATTGGGGAAGCCTCTGTTCAGTTCAGGTATGCTTGAAAGACACACTGAAGTGAAAAAAAATATATATGATATAATGATTTGTTTGTGTAGAACAGCTAACAAATAAAACATTAGCAGAAGAGATATGAGTCAAATATTGTCTCCAGCACAGGAAGAGTTAAGAAACTCCAGTTCTTATCCATGGAAAAGAGGCACTGAGCTCCACAACTTTCAAAGTGGCAGAGAGCTCAGTCTTCTGAAGCTTGTTATCTCAACTGTCAGTCATTGCATTTTCTTTTTCTCTGCAGAGTAGAAGTAAATTTTTTTCGCTTCAGTGTTTCTTTAACCACCTTGGCGTTCTATTGAGATCGCCAGGGCGGCTGCGGGAGGGTTTTTTTTAAATTATAAAAAAAACTATTTCATGCAGCCAACTGAAAGTTGGCTGCATGAAAGCCCACTAGAGGGCGCTCCTGAAGCGTAATTCCGATCGCCTCCGGCGATCAGAATTAACAAGGAAGGCTGCAATGAGCAGCCTTCCTTGTTTGGCTTTCCTCGTCGCCATGGCGACGAGCGGAGTGACGTCATGGACGTCAGCCGACGTTCTGACGTCAGCCGCCTCCGATCCAGCCCTTAGCGCTGGCCGGAACTATTTGTTCCGGCTGCGCAGGGCTCGGGCGGCTGGGGGGACCCTCTTTCGCCGCTGCACGCTGCGGCGGCGATCAGGTAGCACACGCGGCTGGCAAAGTGCCGGCTGCGTGTGCTGCTTTTTATTTTATCAAAATCGGCCCAGCAGGGCCTGAGCGGCACCCTCTGGCGGTAATTACCGCTAAGGTGGTTAATTTATAAAATAAATAATTGCATGTGTAGTAGGAATGGTAAATAGAAAGTTTCTGCAGTCTGACGTTCTTGTTTTCAATGTAAGTACTGCAAGTCTGAAGTGTAAACAGCAGCCATGACAGTGTGTCAAAAAAAATGGTTTGTTCAGCACCCACACAGAGAAGTAATGACCTTTTCAACTTGTCAGCTTTATCCTGTTATCAAGAGTGTTTGTTCAGCCAGATACAAGTGTTTTGGCCTCTAATTACTTTTCAGGAGAGCTGCCATATTCAGTTGGAACCTTGCCTCATTTGCATAGATAATAGTTTATTAAAGTGGATCCGAGGTGAACTTTTACTCATTGCATAATTGTGTTCCTTTCCTATTGTTTATAGGGCATTCCTCAAGCCAAATACTTTTTTGTTTTTGTTTTAATACTCTAATTCCCTATAAACTAAACAAGCCTCGCCCACAGCTTTTCAGAGAGCCTTGGCATTTTCAGACAGTAGCAAGGGCTCATGGGAGCTCAGTCTGGGCAGGAGGAGGGGGAGGTATTACTAGCCAGAGGTTTCAGAGGCAGAGGGAAGGAGGGAGGAGGAGGGGGGATTAGGTTTTTTTTCAAAGGCTGAGTGCTGAAGATGCAGATAAGCTTGCCTGTGTGTAATGTTTACAAACAATATGGCTGCTGTCATTGTATCATAGGAAGAAATAATCATATTCTATTCAAGCTGTTTGCAGCTAGATTTGCTGTGTAAACTATCTAAACTTTAGATAAGATATATAGACAGGTAACTTGTTATAGTTATTTTTCATCTCGGATCTGCTTTAAACCTTGCAATGGAAAAAAATAATAATAAAGGGACAAAGACCACTCCTAGCCAAGACTATGAAAACATTATGGCAATCAGTTCACACTGGACAAAAAAAACTAGCACATTTTGCCCATTTTACAGTTTGGATAACAGACATATCAACAGATCTTATATTTCTACAAGGATCTTTTTAAACGTCATTTTGCAATAGATCACAACAGATCAGTTGGATCACTTAAAGAGGAACTGTAACGACAAAACGGCCCCTGGGGGGTACTCACCTCGGGTGGGGGAAGCCTCCGGATCCTAATGAGGCTTCCCACGCCATCCTCTATCCGTCAGGGGTCTCGCTGTAGCCCTCCGTACAGCCGTGACGCAATATTTACCTTCCTGGCTCCTGCGCAGGCGCTCTGATGGCTGTCGGCGCCGAAGTAGGTGGAAATACCCGATCGCCGTCGGGTCCGCTCTACTGCGCAGGCGGCGGAAACTTGCGCCTGCGCAGTAGAGCGGACCAGACGGAGATCGGGTATTTCCGTCTATTTCCGTGCCGAAAGTCGCCACAGCGCCCCCGCTGGAGCCAGCAAAGGTAAATATTGAATTGACAGTCAGCACAGTCGCCGGCTGTTCGGAGGGCTGCAGCGAGACCCCCGTGGGACAGAGGTCGGCGTGGGAAGCCTCATTAGGATCCGGAGGCTTCCCCACCCGAGGTGAGTACCCCCCAGGGAGGTTTTTGTTGTTACAGAGTCTCTTTAAGGCTCATACACACGGGGCACAACTGTCGCCACAAACACGTGGCACGTACATGTCTGGGCGACAGTTGCCCCGTGTGTATGAGGCGCGCACCCCGAACTGTCGCCAGAGACAGCAGTCGCCGGCAACTTCTGTCTCCGCAACTGTCGCTAGTCCACCACGCGTACTGCCTGTGTATGCGGACTAGCGACAGCTATCCACACACTGTGAACAGAGCTTCCGGCGGGGGGCCGAACCTTCGGCGACAGCTTCCGCCGCGTCTCTGACTGTTGGGCAGAGGCGTGTATACAGCTGTCGCTCAGGCGGAGCAGTCGCCGAGCTGTTGTGCACACGTCTCCTGTGTGCTAGCAACAGCAACAACGGTGCCTTGTGTGTATGTACCATTACAGTCAGCTGAATGCAAAGTGTCAGCCTGCAGTGTTTCTCTACAGTATCAGCCATGATACTTATATTATCTGTTTTCAGCACTTGCTGTCAGAAAGAATAGCCTCACTCGTGCCCTCTGCTGGCCATCTTTGAAAATAC